>NC_136003.1:751249-975710 GCF_048128805.1 Centroberyx gerrardi | reverse complement strand
GTCACTCCAGTAAATCAGATCATGCTAGCCTGAAAGACCAGGCTAAAAATACAGAACAGATTTGACCTCTGACCCAGCTCTGAAAGCTGTGTGGTATTGATCACACTAAATGTCTGATTTTAAGCAGCCAGCTTGTGATAGGATGGAAAGCCAACAATTGTTGGAAAGAAGAGAACCTAAGCTTTAATTTGATGTGCAACATGTTTGATTTGAAGCAGGTTTACCAGAAATACAGGAGGATAAGGTAGAATATAAAACCTGTTGGCTGCAGGCCTTTTGAAAACAGCTGAATGTAACCATAATTCATCAGTGTGCTGCTAGCCACCAGAAGGGGTAAAATCAACAATGTTGGACTCTATGAAAAGGTCTGAATCTGAGCTTTAAATTGAGGTGTCACTCCAGTAAATCAGATCATGCTAGCCTGAAAGACCAGGCTAAATATACAGAACAGATTTGACCTCTGACCCAGCTCTGAAAGCTGTGTGGTATTGACCACACTAAATGTCTGATTTTAAGCAGCCAGCTTGTGATAGGATGGAAAGCCAACAATTGTTGGAAAGAAGAGAACCTAAGCTTTAATTTGATGTGCAACATGTTTGATTTGAAGCAGGTTTACCAGAAATACAGGAGGATAAGTTAGAATATAAAACCAGTTGGCTGCAGGCCTTTTAAAAACAGCTGAATATAACCATAATTCATCAGTGTGCTGCTAGCCACCAGAAGGTTTAAAATGAACAATGTTGGAGTCTATGAAAAGGTCTGAATCTGAGCTTTAAATTGAGGTGTCACTCCAGTAAATCAGATCATGCTAGCCTGAAAGACCAGGCTAAATATACAGAACAGATTTGACCTCTGACCCAGCTCTGAAAGCTGTGTGGTATTGACCACACTAAATGTCTGATTTTAAGCAGCCAGCTTGTGCTATGATGGAAAGCCAACAATTGATGGAAAGAAGAGAACCTAAGCTTTAATTTGATGTGCAACATGTTTGATTTGAAGCAGGTTTACCAGAAATACAGGAGGATAAGGTAGAATATAAAACCAGTTGGCTGCAGGCCTTTTGAAAACAGCTGAATGTAACTATAATTCATCAGTGTGCTGCTAGCCACCAGAAGGTTTAAAATCAACAATGTTGGACTCTATGAAAAGGTCTGAATCTGAGGTTTACATGGAGGTATCACTCCAGTAAATCAGATCATGCTAGCCTGAAAGACCAGGCTAAATATACAGAACAGATTTGACCTCTGACCCAGCTCTGAAAGCTGTGTGGTATTGACCACACTAAATGTCTGATTTTAAGCAGCCAGGTTGTGCTATGATGGAAAGCCAACAATTGATGGAAAGAAGAGAACCTAAGCTTTAATTTGATGTGCAACATGTTTGATTTGAAGCAGGTTTACCAGAAATACAGGAGGATAAGTTAGAATATAAAACCAGTTGGCTGCAGGCCTTTTAAAAACAGCTGAATATAACCATAATTTATCAGTGTGCTGCTAGCCACCAGAAGGTTTAAAATGAACAATGTTGGAGTCTATGAAAAGGTCTGAATCTGAGCTTTAAATTGAGGTGTCACTCCAGTAAATCAGATCATGCTAGCCTGAAAGACCAGGCTAAATATACAGAACAGATTTGACCTCTGACCCAGCTCTGAAAGCTGTGTGGTATTGACCACACTAAATGTCTGATTTTAAGCAGCCAGCTTGTGATAGGATGGAAAGCCAACAATTGTTGGAAAGAAGAGAACCTAAGCTTTAATTTGATGTGCAACATGTTTGATTTGAAGCAGGTTTACCAGAAATACAGGAGGATAAGGTAGAATATAAAACCTGTTGGCTGCAGGCCTTTTGAAAACAGCTGAATGTAACCATAATTCATCAGTGTGCTGCTAGCCACCAGAAGGGGTAAAATCAACAATGTTGGACTCTATGAAAAGGTCTGAATCTGAGCTTTAAATTGAGGTATCACTCCAGTAAATCAGATCATGCTAGCCTGAAAGACCAGGCTAAATATACAGAACAGATTTGACCTCTGACCCAGCTCTGAAAGCTGTGTGGTATTGACCACACTAAATGTCTGATTTTAAGCAGCCAGGTTGTGCTATGATGGAAAGCCAACAATTGATGGAAAGAAGAGAACCTAAGCTTTAATTTGATGTGCAACATGTTTGATTTGAAGCAGGTTTACCAGAAATACAGGAGGATAAGTTAGAATATAAAACCAGTTGGCTGCAGGCCTTTTAAAAACAGCTGAATATAACCATAATTCATCAGTGTGCTGCTAGCCACCAGAAGGTTTAAAATGAACAATGTTGGAGTCTATGAAAAGGTCTGAATCTGAGCTTTAAATTGAGGTGTCACTCCAGTAAATCAGATCATGCTAGCCTGAAAGACCAGGCTAAATATACAGAACAGATTTGACCTCTGACCCAGCTCTGAAAGCTGTGTGGTATTGACCACACTAAATGTCTGATTTTAAGCAGCCAGCTTGTGATAGGATGGAAAGCCAACAATTGTTGGAAAGAAGAGAACCTAAGCTTTAATTTGATGTGCAACATGTTTGATTTGAAGCAGGTTTACCAGAAATACAGGAGGATAAGGTAGAATATAAAACCTGTTGGCTGCAGGCCTTTTGAAAACAGCTGAATGTAACCATAATTCATCAGTGTGCTGCTAGCCACCAGAAGGGGTAAAATCAACAATGTTGGACTCTATGAAAAGGTCTGAATCTGAGCTTTAAATTGAGGTGTCACTCAAGTAAATCAGATCATGCTAGCCTGAAAGACCAGGCTAAATATACAGAACAGATTTGACCTCTGACCCAGCTCTGAAAGCTGTGTGGTATTGACCACACTAAATGTCTGATTTTAAGCAGCCAGGTTGTGCTATGATGGAAAGCCAACAATTGATGGAAAGAAGAGAACCTAAGCTTTAATTTGATGTGCAATATGTTTGATTTGAAGCAGGTTTACCAGAAATACAGGAGGATAAGTTAGAATATAAAACCAGTTGGCTGCAGGCCTTTTAAAAACAGCTGAATATAACCATAATTCATCAGTGTGCTGCTAGCCACCAGAAGGTTTAAAATGAACAATGTTGGAGTCTATGAAAAGGTCTGAATCTGAGCTTTAAATTGAGGTGTCACTCCAGTAAATCAGATCATGCTAGCCTGAAAGACCAGGCTAAATATACAGAACAGATTTGACCTCTGACCCAGCTCTGAAAGCTGTGTGGTATTGACCACACTAAATGTCTGATTTTAAGCAGCCAGCTTGTGCTATGATGGAAAGCCAACAATTGATGGAAAGAAGAGAACCTAAGCTTTAATTTGATGTGCAACATGTTTGATTTGAAGCAGGTTTACCAGAAATACAGGAGGATAAGGTAGAATATAAAACCTGTTGGCTGCAGGCCTTTTGAAAACAGCTGAATGTAACCATAATTCATCAGTGTGCTGCTAGCCACCAGAAGGGGTAAAATCAACAATGTTGGACTCTATGAAAAGGTCTGAATCTGAGCTTTAAATTGAGGTGTCACTCAAGTAAATCAGATCATGCTAGCCTGAAAGACCAGGCTAAATATACAGAACAGATTTGACCTCTGACCCAGCTCTGAAAGCTGTGTGGTATTGACCACACTAAATGTCTGATTTTAAGCAGCCAGGTTGTGCTATGATGGAAAGCCAACAATTGATGGAAAGAAGAGAACCTAAGCTTTAATTTGATGTGCAACATGTTTGATTTGAAGCAGGTTTACCAGAAATACAGGAGGATAAGTTAGAATATAAAACCAGTTGGCTGCAGGCCTTTTAAAAACAGCTGAATATAACCATAATTCATCAGTGTGCTGCTAGCCACCAGAAGGTTTAAAATGAACAATGTTGGAGTCTATGAAAAGGTCTGAATCTGAGCTTTAAATTGAGGTGTCACTCCAGTAAATCAGATCATGCTAGCCTGAAAGACCAGGCTAAATATACAGAACAGATTTGACCTCTGACCCAGCTCTGAAAGCTGTGTGGTATTGACCACACTAAATGTCTGATTTTAAGCAGCCAGGTTGTGCTATGATGGAAAGCCAACAATTGTTGGAAAGAAGAGAACCTAAGCTTTAATTTGATGTGCAACATGTTTGATTTGAAGCAGGTTTACCAGAAATACAGGAGGATAAGGTAGAATATAAAACCAGTTGGCTGCAGGCCTTTTGAAAACAGCTGAATGTAACTATAATTCATCAGTGTGCTGCTAGCCACCAGAAGGTTTAAAATCAACAATGTTGGACTCTATGAAAAGGTCTGAATCTGAGGTTTACATGGAGGTATCACTCCAGTAAATCAGATCATGCTAGCCTGAAAGACCAGGCTAAATATACAGAACAGATTTGACCTCTGACCCAGCTCTGAAAGCTGTGTGGTATTGACCACACTAAATGTCTGATTTTAAGCAGCCAGCTTGTGATAGGATGGAAAGCCAACAATTGTTGGAAAGAAGAGAACCTAAGCTTTAATTTGATGTGCAACATGTTTGATTTGAAGCAGGTTTACCAGAAATACAGGAGGATAAGGTAGAATATAAAACCTGTTGGCTGCAGGCCTTTTGAAAACAGCTGAATGTAACCATAATTCATCAGTGTGCTGCTAGCCACCAGAAGGGGTAAAATCAACAATGTTGGACTCTATGAAAAGGTCTGAATCTGAGCTTTAAATTGAGGTATCACTCCAGTAAATCAGATCATGCTAGCCTGAAAGACCAGGCTAAATATACAGAACAGATTTGACCTCTGACCCAGCTCTGAAAGCTGTGTGGTATTGACCACACTAAATGTCTGATTTTAAGCAGCCAGGTTGTGCTATGATGGAAAGCCAACAATTGATGGAAAGAAGAGAACCTAAGCTTTAATTTGATGTGCAACATGTTTGATTTGAAGCAGGTTTACCAGAAATACAGGAGGATAAGTTAGAATATAAAACCAGTTGGCTGCAGGCCTTTTAAAAACAGCTGAATATAACCATAATTCATCAGTGTGCTGCTAGCCACCAGAAGGTTTAAAATGAACAATGTTGGAGTCTATGAAAAGGTCTGAATCTGAGCTTTAAATTGAGGTGTCACTCCAGTAAATCAGATCATGCTAGCCTGAAAGACCAGGCTAAATATACAGAACAGATTTGACCTCTGACCCAGCTCTGAAAGCTGTGTGGTATTGACCACACTAAATGTCTGATTTTAAGCAGCCAGCTTGTGATAGGATGGAAAGCCAACAATTGTTGGAAAGAAGAGAACCTAAGCTTTAATTTGATGTGCAACATGTTTGATTTGAAGCAGGTTTACCAGAAATACAGGAGGATAAGGTAGAATATAAAACCTGTTGGCTGCAGGCCTTTTGAAAACAGCTGAATGTAACCATAATTCATCAGTGTGCTGCTAGCCACCAGAAGGGGTAAAATCAACAATGTTGGACTCTATGAAAAGGTCTGAATCTGAGCTTTAAATTGAGGTGTCACTCAAGTAAATCAGATCATGCTAGCCTGAAAGACCAGGCTAAATATACAGAACAGATTTGACCTCTGACCCAGCTCTGAAAGCTGTGTGGTATTGACCACACTAAATGTCTGATTTTAAGCAGCCAGGTTGTGCTATGATGGAAAGCCAACAATTGATGGAAAGAAGAGAACCTAAGCTTTAATTTGATGTGCAATATGTTTGATTTGAAGCAGGTTTACCAGAAATACAGGAGGATAAGTTAGAATATAAAACCAGTTGGCTGCAGGCCTTTTAAAAACAGCTGAATATAACCATAATTCATCAGTGTGCTGCTAGCCACCAGAAGGTTTAAAATGAACAATGTTGGAGTCTATGAAAAGGTCTGAATCTGAGCTTTAAATTGAGGTGTCACTCCAGTAAATCAGATCATGCTAGCCTGAAAGACCAGGCTAAATATACAGAACAGATTTGACCTCTGACCCAGCTCTGAAAGCTGTGTGGTATTGACCACACTAAATGTCTGATTTTAAGCAGCCAGCTTGTGCTATGATGGAAAGCCAACAATTGATGGAAAGAAGAGAACCTAAGCTTTAATTTGATGTGCAACATGTTTGATTTGAAGCAGGTTTACCAGAAATACAGGAGGATAAGGTAGAATATAAAACCTGTTGGCTGCAGGCCTTTTGAAAACAGCTGAATGTAACCATAATTCATCAGTGTGCTGCTAGCCACCAGAAGGGGTAAAATCAACAATGTTGGACTCTATGAAAAGGTCTGAATCTGAGCTTTAAATTGAGGTGTCACTCCAGTAAATCAGATCATGCTAGCCTGAAAGACCAGGCTAAATATACAGAACAGATTTGACCTCTGACCCAGCTCTGAAAGCTGTGTGGTATTGACCACACTAAATGTCTGATTTTAAGCAGCCAGGTTGTGCTATGATGGAAAGCCAACAATTGTTGGAAAGAAGAGAACCTAAGCTTTAATTTGATGTGCAACATGTTTGATTTGAAGCAGGTTTACCAGAAATACAGGAGGATAAGGTAGAATATAAAACCAGTTGGCTGCAGGCCTTTTGAAAACAGCTGAATGTAACTATAATTCATCAGTGTGCTGCTAGCCACCAGAAGGTTTAAAATCAACAATGTTGGACTCTATGAAAAGGTCTGAATCTGAGGTTTACATGGAGGTATCACTCCAGTAAATCAGATCATGCTAGCCTGAAAGACCAGGCTAAATATACAGAACAGATTTGACCTCTGACCCAGCTCTGAAAGCTGTGTGGTATTGACCACACTAAATGTCTGATTTTAAGCAGCCAGCTTGTGATAGGATGGAAAGCCAACAATTGTTGGAAAGAAGAGAACCTAAGCTTTAATTTGATGTGCAACATGTTTGATTTGAAGCAGGTTTACCAGAAATACAGGAGGATAAGGTAGAATATAAAACCTGTTGGCTGCAGGCCTTTTGAAAACAGCTGAATGTAACCATAATTCATCAGTGTGCTGCTAGCCACCAGAAGGGGTAAAATCAACAATGTTGGACTCTATGAAAAGGTCTGAATCTGAGCTTTAAATTGAGGTGTCACTCCAGTAAATCAGATCATGCTAGCCTGAAAGACCAGGCTAAATATACAGAACAGATTTGACCTCTGACCCAGCTCTGAAAGCTGTGTGGTATTGACCACACTAAATGTCTGATTTTAAGCAGCCAGGTTGTGCTATGATGGAAAGCCAACAATTGATGGAAAGAAGAGAACCTAAGCTTTAATTTGATGTGCAACATGTTTGATTTGAAGCAGGTTTACCAGAAATACAGGAGGATAAGTTAGAATATAAAACCAGTTGGCTGCAGGCCTTTTAAAAACAGCTGAATATAACCATAATTCATCAGTGTGCTGCTAGCCACCAGAAGGGGTAAAATCAACAATGTTGGACTCTATGAAAAGGTCTGAATCTGAGCTTTAAATTGAGGTGTCACTCCAGTAAATCAGATCATGCTAGCCTGAAAGACCAGGCTAAATATACAGAACAGATTTGACCTCTGACCCAGCTCTGGAAGCTGTGTGGTATTGACCACACTAAATGTCTGATTTTAAGCAGCCAGGTTGTGCTATGATGGAAAGCCAACAATTGATGGAAAGAAGAGAACCTAAGCTTTAATTTGATGTGCAACATGTTTGATTTGAAGCAGGTTTACCAGAAATACAGGAGGATAAGTTAGAATATAAAACCTGTTGGCTGCAGGCCTTTTGAAAAGAGCTGAATGTAACCATAATTCATCAGTGTGCTGCTAGCCACCAGAAGGGGTAAACTCAACAATGTTGGACTCTATGAAAAGGTCTGAATCTGAGCTTTAAATTGAGGTGTCACTCCAGTAAATCAGATCATGCTAGCCTGAAAGACCAGGCTAAATATACAGAACAGATTTGACCTCTGACCCAGCTCTGAAAGCTGTGTGGTATTGACCACACTAAATGTCTGATTTTAAGCAGCCAGCTTGTGCTATGATGGAAAGCCAACAATTGTTGGAAAGAAGAGAACCTAAGCTTTAATTTGATGTGCAACATGTTTGATTTGAAGCAGGTTTACCAGAAATACAGGAGGATAAGGTAGAATATAAAACCTGTTGGCTGCAGGCCTTTTGAAAACAGCTGAATGTAACTATAATTCATCAGTGTGCTGCTAGCCACCAGAAGGTTTAAAATCAACAATGTTGGACTCTATGAAAAGGTCTGAATCTGAGGTTTACATGGAGGTATCACTCCAGTAAATCAGATCATGCTAGCCTGAAAGACCAGGCTAAATATACAGAACAGATTTGACCTCTGACCCAGCTCTGAAAGCTGTGTGGTATTGACCACACTAAATGTCTGATTTTAAGCAGCCAGGTTGTGCTATGATGGAAAGCCAACAATTGATGGAAAGAAGAGAACCTAAGCTTTAATTTGATGTGCAACATGTTTGATTTGAAGCAGGTTTACCAGAAATACAGGAGGATAAGTTAGAATAGAAAACCAGTTGGCTGCAGGCCTTTTAAAAACAGATGAATATAACCATAATTCATCAGTGTGCTGCTAGCCACCAGAAGGTTTAAAATGAACAATGTTGGAGTCTATGAAAAGGTCTGAATCTGAGCTTTAAATTGAGGTGTCACTCCAGTAAATCAGATCATGCTAGCCTGAAAGACCAGGCTAAATATACAGAACAGATTTGACCTCTGACCCAGCTCTGAAAGCTGTGTGGTATTGACCACACTAAATGTCTGATTTTAAGCAGCCAGCTTGTGATAGGATGGAAAGCCAACAATTGTTGGAAAGAAGAGAACCTAAGCTTTAATTTGATGTGCAACATGTTTGATTTGAAGCAGGTTTACCAGAAATACAGGAGGATAAGTTAGAATAGAAAACCAGTTGGCTGCAGGGCTTTTAAAAACAGCTGAATATAACCATAATTCATCAGTGTGCTGCTAGCCACCAGAAGGTTTAAAATGAACAATGTTGGAGTCTATGAAAAGGTCTGAATCTGAGCTTTAAATTGAGGTGTCACTCCAGTAAATCAGATCATGCTAGCCTGAAAGACCAGGCTAAATATACAGAACAGATTTGACCTCTGACCCAGCTCTGAAAGCTGTGTGGTATTGACCACACTAAATGTCTGATTTTAAGCAGCCAGGTTGTGCTATGATGGAAAGCCAACAATTGATGGAAAGAAGAGAACCTAAGCTTTAATTTGATGTGCAACATGTTTGATTTGAAGCAGGTTTACCAGAAATACAGGAGGATAAGTTAGAATATAAAACCAGTTGGCTGCAGGCCTTTTAAAAACAGCTGAATATAACCATAATTCATCAGTGTGCTGCTAGCCACCAGAAGGGGTAAAATCAACAATGTTGGACTCTATGAAAAGGTCTGAATCTGAGCTTTAAATTGAGGTGTCACTCAAGTAAATCAGATCATGCTAGCCTGAAAGACCAGGCTAAATATACAGAACAGATTTGACCTCTGACCCAGCTCTGAAAGCTGTGTGGTATTGACCACACTAAATGTCTGATTTTAAGCAGCCAGGTTGTGCTATGATGGAAAGCCAACAATTGATGGAAAGAAGAGAACCTAAGCTTTAATTTGATGTGCAACATGTTTGATTTGAAGCAGGTTTACCAGAAATACAGGAGGATAAGTTAGAATATAAAACCTGTTGGCTGCAGGCCTTTTGAAAATAGCTGAATGTAACCATAATTCATCAGTGTGCTGCTAGCCACCAGAAGGGGTAAACTCAACAATGTTGGACTCTATGAAAAGGTCTGAATCTGAGCTTTAAATTGAGGTGTCACTCCAGTAAATCAGATCATGCTAGCCTGAAAGACCAGGCTAAATATACAGAACAGATTTGACCTCTGACCCAGCTCTGAAAGCTGTGTGGTATTGACCACACTAAATGTCTGATTTTAAGCAGCCAGCTTGTGCTATGATGGAAAGCCAACAATTGTTGGAAAGAAGAGAACCTAAGCTTTAATTTGATGTGCAACATGTTTGATTTGAAGCAGGTTTACCAGAAATACAGGAGGATAAGTTAGAATAGAAAACCAGTTGGCTGCAGGGCTTTTAAAAACAGCTGAATATAACCATAATTCATCAGTGTGCTGCTAGCCACCAGAAGGTTTAAAATGAACAATGTTGGAGTCTATGAAAAGGTCTGAATCTGAGCTTTAAATTGAGGTGTCACTCCAGTAAATCAGATCATGCTAGCCTGAAAGACCAGGCTAAATATACAGAACAGATTTGACCTCTGACCCAGCTCTGAAAGCTGTGTGGTATTGACCACACTAAATGTCTGATTTTAAGCAGCCAGGTTGTGATAGGATGGAAAGCCAAAAATTGATGGAAAGAAGAGAACCTAAGCTTTAATTTGATGTGCAACATGTTTGATTTGAAGCAGGTTTACCAGAAATACAGGAGGATAAGGTAGAATATAAAACCTGTTGGCTGTAGGCCTTTTGAAAACAGCTGAATGTAACCATAATTCATCAGTGTGCTGCTAGCCACCAGAAGGGGTAAAATCAACAATGTTGGAGTCTATGAAAAGGTCTGAATCTGAGCTTTAAATTGAGGTGTCACTCCAGTAAATCAGATCATGCTAGCCTGAAAGACCAGGCTAAATATACAGAACAGATTTGACCTCTGACCCAGCTCTGAAAGCTGTGTGGTATTGACCACACTAAATGTCTGATTTTAAGCAGCCAGGTTGTGCTATGATGGAAAGCCAACAATTGATGGAAAGAAGAGAACCTAAGCTTTAATTTGATGTGCAACATGTTTGATTTGAAGCAGGTTTACCAGAAATACAGGAGGATAAGTTAGAATATAAAACCAGTTGGCTGCAGGCCTTTTGAAAACAGCTGAATGTAACCATAATTCATCAGTGTGCTGCTAGCCACCAGAAGGGTTAAAATCAACAATGTTGGACTCTATGAAAAGGTCTGAATCTGAGGTTTACATGGAGGTATCACTCCAGTAAATCAGATCATGCTAGCCTGAAAGACCAGGCTAAATATACAGAACAGATTTGACCTCTGACCCAGCTCTGAAAGCTGTGTGGTATTGACCACACTAAATGTCTGATTTTAAGCAGCCAGGTTGTGCTATGATGGAAAGCCAACAATTGATGGAAAGAAGAGAACCTAAGCTTTAATTTGATGTGCAACATGTTTGATTTGAAGCAGGTTTACCAGAAATACAGGAGGATAAGGTAGAATATAAAACCTGTTGGCTGCAGGCCTTTTGAAAACAGCTGAATGTAACCATAATTCATCAGTGTGCTGCTAGCCACCAGAAGGGGTAAAATCAACAATGTTGGACTCTATGAAAAGGTCTGAATCTGAGCTTTAAATTGAGGTGTCACTCAAGTAAATCAGATCATGCTAGCCTGAAAGACCAGGCTAAATATACAGAACAGATTTGACCTCTGACCCAGCTCTGAAAGCTGTGTGGTATTGACCACACTAAATGTCTGATTTTAAGCAGCCAGGTTGTGCTATGATGGAAAGCCAACAATTGATGGAAAGAAGAGAACCTAAGCTTTAATTTGATGTGCAACATGTTTGATTTGAAGCAGGTTTACCAGAAATACAGGAGGATAAGTTAGAATATAAAACCAGTTGGCTGCAGGCCTTTTAAAAACAGCTGAATATAACCATAATTCATCAGTGTGCTGCTAGCCACCAGAAGGGTTAAAATCAACAATGTTGGACTCTATGAAAAGGTCTGAATCTGAGGTTTACATGGAGGTATCACTCCAGTAAATCAGATCATGCTAGCCTGAAAGACCAGGCTAAATATACAGAACAGATTTGACCTCTGACCCAGCTCTGAAAGCTGTGTGGTATTGACCACACTAAATGTCTGATTTTAAGCAGCCAGGTTGTGCTATGATGGAAAGCCAACAATTGATGGAAAGAAGAGAACCTAAGCTTTAATTTGATGTGCAACATGTTTGATTTGAAGCAGGTTTACCAGAAATACAGGAGGATAAGGTAGAATATAAAACCAGTTGGCTGCAGGCCTTTTGAAAACAGCTGAATGTAACCATAATTCATCAGTGTGCTGCTAGCCACCAGAAGGGGTAAAATCAACAATGTTGGACTCTATGAAAAGGTCTGAATCTGAGCTTTAAATTGAGGTGTCACTCAAGTAAATCAGATCATGCTAGCCTGAAAGACCAGGCTAAATATACAGAACAGATTTGACCTCTGACCCAGCTCTGAAAGCTGTGTGGTATTGACCACACTAAATGTCTGATTTTAAGCAGCCAGGTTGTGCTATGATGGAAAGCCAACAATTGATGGAAAGAAGAGAACCTAAGCTTTAATTTGATGTGCAACATGTTTGATTTGAAGCAGGTTTACCAGAAATACAGGAGGATAAGTTAGAATATAAAACCTGTTGGCTGCAGGCCTTTTGAAAACAGCTGAATGTAACCATAATTCATCAGTGTGCTGCTAGCCACCAGAAGGGGTAAAATCAACAATGTTGGACTCTATGAAAAGGTCTGAATCTGAGCTTTAAATTGAGGTGTCACTCCAGTAAATCAGATCATGCTAGCCTGAAAGACCAGGCTAAATATACAGAACAGATTTGACCTCTGACCCAGCTCTGAAAGCTGTGTGGTATTGACCACACTAAATGTCTGATTTTAAGCAGCCAGGTTGTGCTATGATGGAAAGCCAACAATTGTTGGAAAGAAGAGAACCTAAGCTTTAATTTGATGTGCAACATGTTTGATTTGAAGCAGGTTTACCAGAAATACAGGAGGATAAGGTAGAATATAAAACCTGTTGGCTGCAGGCCTTTTGAAAACAGCTGAATATAACCATAATTCATCAGTGTGCTGCTAGCCACCAGAAGGTTTAAAATGAACAATGTTGGAGTCTATGAAAAGGTCTGAATCTGAGCTTTAAATTGAGGTGTCACTCCAGTAAATCAGATCATGCTAGCCTGAAAGACCAGGCTAAATATACAGAACAGATTTGACCTCTGACCCAGCTCTGAAAGCTGTGTGGTATTGACCACACTAAATGTCTGATTTTAAGCAGCCAGCTTGTGCTATGATGGAAAGCCAACAATTGTTGGAAAGAAGAGAACCTAAGCTTTAATTTGATGTGCAACATGTTTGATTTGAAGCAGGTTTACCAGAAATACAGGAGGATAAGGTAGAATATAAAACCAGTTGGCTGCAGGCCTTTTGAAAACAGCTGAATGTAACTATAATTCATCAGTGTGCTGCTAGCCACCAGAAGGTTTAAAATCAACAATGTTGGACTCTATGAAAAGGTCTGAATCTGAGGTTTACATGGAGGTATCACTCCAGTAAATCAGATCATGCTAGCCTGAAAGACCAGGCTAAATATACAGAACAGATTTGACCTCTGACCCAGCTCTGAAAGCTGTGTGGTATTGACCACACTAAATGTCTGATTTTAAGCAGCCAGCTTGTGATAGGATGGAAAGCCAACAATTGTTGGAAAGAAGAGAACCTAAGCTTTAATTTGATGTGCAACATGTTTGATTTGAAGCAGGTTTACCAGAAATACAGGAGGATAAGGTAGAATATAAAACCTGTTGGCTGCAGGCCTTTTGAAAACAGCTGAATGTAACCATAATTCATCAGTGTGCTGCTAGCCACCAGAAGGGGTAAAATCAACAATGTTGGACTCTATGAAAAGGTCTGAATCTGAGCTTTAAATTGAGGTGTCACTCCAGTAAATCAGATCATGCTAGCCTGAAAGACCAGGCTAAATATACAGAACAGATTTGACCTCTGACCCAGCTCTGAAAGCTGTGTGGTATTGACCACACTAAATGTCTGATTTTAAGCAGCCAGGTTGTGCTATGATGGAAAGCCAACAATTGATGGAAAGAAGAGAACCTAAGCTTTAATTTGATGTGCAACATGTTTGATTTGAAGCAGGTTTACCAGAAATACAGGAGGATAAGTTAGAATATAAAACCAGTTGGCTGCAGGCCTTTTAAAAACAGCTGAATATAACCATAATTCATCAGTGTGCTGCTAGCCACCAGAAGGGGTAAAATCAACAATGTTGGACTCTATGAAAAGGTCTGAATCTGAGCTTTAAATTGAGGTGTCACTCCAGTAAATCAGATCATGCTAGCCTGAAAGACCAGGCTAAATATACAGAACAGATTTGACCTCTGACCCAGCTCTGAAAGCTGTGTGGTATTGACCACACTAAATGTCTGATTTTAAGCAGCCAGGTTGTGCTATGATGGAAAGCCAACAATTGATGGAAAGAAGAGAACCTAAGCTTTAATTTGATGTGCAACATGTTTGATTTGAAGCAGGTTTACCAGAAATACAGGAGGATAAGTTAGAATATAAAACCTGTTGGCTGCAGGCCTTTTGAAAAGAGCTGAATGTAACCATAATTCATCAGTGTGCTGCTAGCCACCAGAAGGGGTAAACTCAACAATGTTGGACTCTATGAAAAGGTCTGAATCTGAGCTTTAAATTGAGGTGTCACTCCAGTAAATCAGATCATGCTAGCCTGAAAGACCAGGCTAAATATACAGAACAGATTTGACCTCTGACCCAGCTCTGAAAGCTGTGTGGTATTGACCACACTAAATGTCTGATTTTAAGCAGCCAGCTTGTGCTATGATGGAAAGCCAACAATTGTTGGAAAGAAGAGAACCTAAGCTTTAATTTGATGTGCAACATGTTTGATTTGAAGCAGGTTTACCAGAAATACAGGAGGATAAGGTAGAATATAAAACCTGTTGGCTGCAGGCCTTTTGAAAACAGCTGAATGTAACTATAATTCATCAGTGTGCTGCTAGCCACCAGAAGGTTTAAAATCAACAATGTTGGACTCTATGAAAAGGTCTGAATCTGAGGTTTACATGGAGGTATCACTCCAGTAAATCAGATCATGCTAGCCTGAAAGACCAGGCTAAATATACAGAACAGATTTGACCTCTGACCCAGCTCTGAAAGCTGTGTGGTATTGACCACACTAAATGTCTGATTTTAAGCAGCCAGGTTGTGCTATGATGGAAAGCCAACAATTGATGGAAAGAAGAGAACCTAAGCTTTAATTTGATGTGCAACATGTTTGATTTGAAGCAGGTTTACCAGAAATACAGGAGGATAAGTTAGAATAGAAAACCAGTTGGCTGCAGGCCTTTTAAAAACAGATGAATATAACCATAATTCATCAGTGTGCTGCTAGCCACCAGAAGGTTTAAAATGAACAATGTTGGAGTCTATGAAAAGGTCTGAATCTGAGCTTTAAATTGAGGTGTCACTCCAGTAAATCAGATCATGCTAGCCTGAAAGACCAGGCTAAATATACAGAACAGATTTGACCTCTGACCCAGCTCTGAAAGCTGTGTGGTATTGACCACACTAAATGTCTGATTTTAAGCAGCCAGCTTGTGATAGGATGGAAAGCCAACAATTGTTGGAAAGAAGAGAACCTAAGCTTTAATTTGATGTGCAACATGTTTGATTTGAAGCAGGTTTACCAGAAATACAGGAGGATAAGTTAGAATAGAAAACCAGTTGGCTGCAGGGCTTTTAAAAACAGCTGAATATAACCATAATTCATCAGTGTGCTGCTAGCCACCAGAAGGTTTAAAATGAACAATGTTGGAGTCTATGAAAAGGTCTGAATCTGAGCTTTAAATTGAGGTGTCACTCCAGTAAATCAGATCATGCTAGCCTGAAAGACCAGGCTAAATATACAGAACAGATTTGACCTCTGACCCAGCTCTGAAAGCTGTGTGGTATTGACCACACTAAATGTCTGATTTTAAGCAGCCAGGTTGTGCTATGATGGAAAGCCAACAATTGATGGAAAGAAGAGAACCTAAGCTTTAATTTGATGTGCAACATGTTTGATTTGAAGCAGGTTTACCAGAAATACAGGAGGATAAGTTAGAATATAAAACCAGTTGGCTGCAGGCCTTTTAAAAACAGCTGAATATAACCATAATTCATCAGTGTGCTGCTAGCCACCAGAAGGGGTAAAATCAACAATGTTGGACTCTATGAAAAGGTCTGAATCTGAGCTTTAAATTGAGGTGTCACTCAAGTAAATCAGATCATGCTAGCCTGAAAGACCAGGCTAAACATACAGAACAGATTTGACCTCTGACCCAGCTCTGAAAGCTGTGTGGTATTGACCACACTAAATGTCTGATTTTAAGCAGCCAGGTTGTGCTATGATGGAAAGCCAACAATTGATGGAAAGAAGAGAACCTAAGCTTTAATTTGATGTGCAACATGTTTGATTTGAAGCAGGTTTACCAGAAATACAGGAGGATAAGTTAGAATATAAAACCTGTTGGCTGCAGGCCTTTTGAAAATAGCTGAATGTAACCATAATTCATCAGTGTGCTGCTAGCCACCAGAAGGGGTAAACTCAACAATGTTGGACTCTATGAAAAGGTCTGAATCTGAGCTTTAAATTGAGGTGTCACTCCAGTAAATCAGATCATGCTAGCCTGAAAGACCAGGCTAAATATACAGAACAGATTTGACCTCTGACCCAGCTCTGAAAGCTGTGTGGTATTGACCACACTAAATGTCTGATTTTAAGCAGCCAGCTTGTGCTATGATGGAAAGCCAACAATTGTTGGAAAGAAGAGAACCTAAGCTTTAATTTGATGTGCAACATGTTTGATTTGAAGCAGGTTTACCAGAAATACAGGAGGATAAGGTAGAATATAAAACCTGTTGGCTGCAGGCCTTTTGAAAACAGCTGAATGTAACTATAATTCATCAGTGTGCTGCTAGCCACCAGAAGGTTTAAAATGAACAATGTTGGAGTCTATGAAAAGGTCTGAATCTGAGCTTTAAATTGAGGTGTCACTCCAGTAAATCAGATCATGCTAGCCTGAAAGACCAGGCTAAATATACAGAACAGATTTGACCTCTGACCCAGCTCTGAAAGCTGTGTGGTATTGACCACACTAAATGTCTGATTTTAAGCAGCCAGCTTGTGATAGGATGGAAAGCCAACAATTGTTGGAAAGAAGAGAACCTAAGCTTTAATTTGATGTGCAACATGTTTGATTTGAAGCAGGTTTACCAGAAATACAGGAGGATAAGTTAGAATAGAAAACCAGTTGGCTGCAGGGCTTTTAAAAACAGCTGAATATAACCATAATTCATCAGTGTGCTGCTAGCCACCAGAAGGTTTAAAATGAACAATGTTGGAGTCTATGAAAAGGTCTGAATCTGAGCTTTAAATTGAGGTGTCACTCCAGTAAATCAGATCATGCTAGCCTGAAAGACCAGGCTAAATATACAGAACAGATTTGACCTCTGACCCAGCTCTGAAAGCTGTGTGGTATTGACCACACTAAATGTCTGATTTTAAGCAGCCAGGTTGTGCTATGATGGAAAGCCAACAATTGATGGAAAGAAGAGAACCTAAGCTTTAATTTGATGTGCAACATGTTTGATTTGAAGCAGGTTTACCAGAAATACAGGAGGATAAGTTAGAATATAAAACCAGTTGGCTGCAGGCCTTTTAAAAACAGCTGAATATAACCATAATTCATCAGTGTGCTGCTAGCCACCAGAAGGGGTAAAATCAACAATGTTGGACTCTATGAAAAGGTCTGAATCTGAGCTTTAAATTGAGGTGTCACTCAAGTAAATCAGATCATGCTAGCCTGAAAGACCAGGCTAAACATACAGAACAGATTTGACCTCTGACCCAGCTCTGAAAGCTGTGTGGTATTGACCACACTAAATGTCTGATTTTAAGCAGCCAGGTTGTGATAGGATGGAAAGCCAAAAATTGATGGAAAGAAGAGAACCTAAGCTTTAATTTGATGTGCAACATGTTTGATTTGAAGCAGGTTTACCAGAAATACAGGAGGATAAGGTAGAATATAAAACCTGTTGGCTGTAGGCCTTTTGAAAACAGCTGAATGTAACCATAATTCATCAGTGTGCTGCTAGCCACCAGAAGGGGTAAAATCAACAATGTTGGAGTCTATGAAAAGGTCTGAATCTGAGCTTTAAATTGAGGTGTCACTCCAGTAAATCAGATCATGCTAGCCTGAAAGACCAGGCTAAATATACAGAACAGATTTGACCTCTGACCCAGCTCTGAAAGCTGTGTGGTATTGACCACACTAAATGTCTGATTTTAAGCAGCCAGGTTGTGCTATGATGGAAAGCCAACAATTGATGGAAAGAAGAGAACCTAAGCTTTAATTTGATGTGCAACATGTTTGATTTGAAGCAGGTTTACCAGAAATACAGGAGGATAAGTTAGAATATAAAACCTGTTGGCTGCAGGCCTTTTGAAAAGAGCTGAATGTAACCATAATTCATCAGTGTGCTGCTAGCCACCAGAAGGGGTAAACTCAACAATGTTGGACTCTATGAAAAGGTCTGAATCTGAGCTTTAAATTGAGGTGTCACTCCAGTAAATCAGATCATGCTAGCCTGAAAGACCAGGCTAAATATACAGAACAGATTTGACCTCTGACCCAGCTCTGAAAGCTGTGTGGTATTGACCACACTAAATGTCTGATTTTAAGCAGCCAGCTTGTGCTATGATGGAAAGCCAACAATTGTTGGAAAGAAGAGAACCTAAGCTTTAATTTGATGTGCAACATGTTTGATTTGAAGCAGGTTTACCAGAAATACAGGAGGATAAGGTAGAATATAAAACCTGTTGGCTGCAGGCCTTTTGAAAACAGCTGAATGTAACTATAATTCATCAGTGTGCTGCTAGCCACCAGAAGGTTTAAAATCAACAATGTTGGACTCTATGAAAAGGTCTGAATCTGAGGTTTACATGGAGGTATCACTCCAGTAAATCAGATCATGCTAGCCTGAAAGACCAGGCTAAATATACAGAACAGATTTGACCTCTGACCCAGCTCTGAAAGCTGTGTGGTATTGACCACACTAAATGTCTGATTTTAAGCAGCCAGGTTGTGCTATGATGGAAAGCCAACAATTGATGGAAAGAAGAGAACCTAAGCTTTAATTTGATGTGCAACATGTTTGATTTGAAGCAGGTTTACCAGAAATACAGGAGGATAAGTTAGAATAGAAAACCAGTTGGCTGCAGGCCTTTTAAAAACAGATGAATATAACCATAATTCATCAGTGTGCTGCTAGCCACCAGAAGGTTTAAAATGAACAATGTTGGAGTCTATGAAAAGGTCTGAATCTGAGCTTTAAATTGAGGTGTCACTCCAGTAAATCAGATCATGCTAGCCTGAAAGACCAGGCTAAATATACAGAACAGATTTGACCTCTGACCCAGCTCTGAAAGCTGTGTGGTATTGACCACACTAAATGTCTGATTTTAAGCAGCCAGCTTGTGATAGGATGGAAAGCCAACAATTGTTGGAAAGAAGAGAACCTAAGCTTTAATTTGATGTGCAACATGTTTGATTTGAAGCAGGTTTACCAGAAATACAGGAGGATAAGTTAGAATAGAAAACCAGTTGGCTGCAGGGCTTTTAAAAACAGCTGAATATAACCATAATTCATCAGTGTGCTGCTAGCCACCAGAAGGTTTAAAATGAACAATGTTGGAGTCTATGAAAAGGTCTGAATCTGAGCTTTAAATTGAGGTGTCACTCCAGTAAATCAGATCATGCTAGCCTGAAAGACCAGGCTAAATATACAGAACAGATTTGACCTCTGACCCAGCTCTGAAAGCTGTGTGGTATTGACCACACTAAATGTCTGATTTTAAGCAGCCAGGTTGTGCTATGATGGAAAGCCAACAATTGATGGAAAGAAGAGAACCTAAGCTTTAATTTGATGTGCAACATGTTTGATTTGAAGCAGGTTTACCAGAAATACAGGAGGATAAGTTAGAATATAAAACCAGTTGGCTGCAGGCCTTTTAAAAACAGCTGAATATAACCATAATTCATCAGTGTGCTGCTAGCCACCAGAAGGGGTAAAATCAACAATGTTGGACTCTATGAAAAGGTCTGAATCTGAGCTTTAAATTGAGGTGTCACTCAAGTAAATCAGATCATGCTAGCCTGAAAGACCAGGCTAAACATACAGAACAGATTTGACCTCTGACCCAGCTCTGAAAGCTGTGTGGTATTGACCACACTAAATGTCTGATTTTAAGCAGCCAGGTTGTGCTATGATGGAAAGCCAACAATTGATGGAAAGAAGAGAACCTAAGCTTTAATTTGATGTGCAACATGTTTGATTTGAAGCAGGTTTACCAGAAATACAGGAGGATAAGTTAGAATATAAAACCTGTTGGCTGCAGGCCTTTTGAAAATAGCTGAATGTAACCATAATTCATCAGTGTGCTGCTAGCCACCAGAAGGGGTAAACTCAACAATGTTGGACTCTATGAAAAGGTCTGAATCTGAGCTTTAAATTGAGGTGTCACTCCAGTAAATCAGATCATGCTAGCCTGAAAGACCAGGCTAAATATACAGAACAGATTTGACCTCTGACCCAGCTCTGAAAGCTGTGTGGTATTGACCACACTAAATGTCTGATTTTAAGCAGCCAGCTTGTGCTATGATGGAAAGCCAACAATTGTTGGAAAGAAGAGAACCTAAGCTTTAATTTGATGTGCAACATGTTTGATTTGAAGCAGGTTTACCAGAAATACAGGAGGATAAGGTAGAATATAAAACCTGTTGGCTGCAGGCCTTTTGAAAACAGCTGAATGTAACTATAATTCATCAGTGTGCTGCTAGCCACCAGAAGGTTTAAAATGAACAATGTTGGAGTCTATGAAAAGGTCTGAATCTGAGCTTTAAATTGAGGTGTCACTCCAGTAAATCAGATCATGCTAGCCTGAAAGACCAGGCTAAATATACAGAACAGATTTGACCTCTGACCCAGCTCTGAAAGCTGTGTGGTATTGACCACACTAAATGTCTGATTTTAAGCAGCCAGCTTGTGATAGGATGGAAAGCCAACAATTGTTGGAAAGAAGAGAACCTAAGCTTTAATTTGATGTGCAACATGTTTGATTTGAAGCAGGTTTACCAGAAATACAGGAGGATAAGTTAGAATAGAAAACCAGTTGGCTGCAGGGCTTTTAAAAACAGCTGAATATAACCATAATTCATCAGTGTGCTGCTAGCCACCAGAAGGTTTAAAATGAACAATGTTGGAGTCTATGAAAAGGTCTGAATCTGAGCTTTAAATTGAGGTGTCACTCCAGTAAATCAGATCATGCTAGCCTGAAAGACCAGGCTAAATATACAGAACAGATTTGACCTCTGACCCAGCTCTGAAAGCTGTGTGGTATTGACCACACTAAATGTCTGATTTTAAGCAGCCAGGTTGTGCTATGATGGAAAGCCAACAATTGATGGAAAGAAGAGAACCTAAGCTTTAATTTGATGTGCAACATGTTTGATTTGAAGCAGGTTTACCAGAAATACAGGAGGATAAGTTAGAATATAAAACCAGTTGGCTGCAGGCCTTTTAAAAACAGCTGAATATAACCATAATTCATCAGTGTGCTGCTAGCCACCAGAAGGGGTAAAATCAACAATGTTGGACTCTATGAAAAGGTCTGAATCTGAGCTTTAAATTGAGGTGTCACTCAAGTAAATCAGATCATGCTAGCCTGAAAGACCAGGCTAAACATACAGAACAGATTTGACCTCTGACCCAGCTCTGAAAGCTGTGTGGTATTGACCACACTAAATGTCTGATTTTAAGCAGCCAGGTTGTGATAGGATGGAAAGCCAAAAATTGATGGAAAGAAGAGAACCTAAGCTTTAATTTGATGTGCAACATGTTTGATTTGAAGCAGGTTTACCAGAAATACAGGAGGATAAGGTAGAATATAAAACCTGTTGGCTGTAGGCCTTTTGAAAACAGCTGAATGTAACCATAATTCATCAGTGTGCTGCTAGCCACCAGAAGGGGTAAAATCAACAATGTTGGAGTCTATGAAAAGGTCTGAATCTGAGCTTTAAATTGAGGTGTCACTCCAGTAAATCAGATCATGCTAGACTGAAAGACCAGGCTAAATATACAGAACAGATTTGACCTCTGACCCAGCTCTGAAAGCTGTGTGGTATTGACCACACTAAATGTCTGATTTTAAGCAGCCAGGTTGTGCTATGATGGAAAGCCAACAATTGATGGAAAGAAGAGAACCTAAGCTTTAATTTGATGTGCAACATGTTTGATTTGAAGCAGGTTTACCAGAAATACAGGAGGATAAGTTAGAATATAAAACCAGTTGGCTGCAGGCCTTTTGAAAACAGCTGAATGTAACCATAATTCATCAGTGTGCTGCTAGCCACCAGAAGGGTTAAAATCAACAATGTTGGACTCTATGAAAAGGTCTGAATCTGAGGTTTACATGGAGGTATCACTCCAGTAAATCAGATCATGCTAGCCTGAAAGACCAGGCTAAATATACAGAACAGATTTGACCTCTGACCCAGCTCTGAAAGCTGTGTGGTATTGACCACACTAAATGTCTGATTTTAAGCAGCCAGGTTGTGCTATGATGGAAAGCCAACAATTGATGGAAAGAAGAGAACCTAAGCTTTAATTTGATGTGCAACATGTTTGATTTGAAGCAGGTTTACCAGAAATACAGGAGGATAAGGTAGAATATAAAACCTGTTGGCTGCAGGCCTTTTGAAAACAGCTGAATGTAACCATAATTCATCAGTGTGCTGCTAGCCACCAGAAGGGGTAAAATCAACAATGTTGGACTCTATGAAAAGGTCTGAATCTGAGCTTTAAATTGAGGTGTCACTCAAGTAAATCAGATCATGCTAGCCTGAAAGACCAGGCTAAATATACAGAACAGATTTGACCTCTGACCCAGCTCTGAAAGCTGTGTGGTATTGACCACACTAAATGTCTGATTTTAAGCAGCCAGGTTGTGCTATGATGGAAAGCCAACAATTGATGGAAAGAAGAGAACCTAAGCTTTAATTTGATGTGCAACATGTTTGATTTGAAGCAGGTTTACCAGAAATACAGGAGGATAAGTTAGAATATAAAACCAGTTGGCTGCAGGCCTTTTAAAAACAGCTGAATATAACCATAATTCATCAGTGTGCTGCTAGCCACCAGAAGGGTTAAAATCAACAATGTTGGACTCTATGAAAAGGTCTGAATCTGAGGTTTACATGGAGGTATCACTCCAGTAAATCAGATCATGCTAGCCTGAAAGACCAGGCTAAATATACAGAACAGATTTGACCTCTGACCCAGCTCTGAAAGCTGTGTGGTATTGACCACACTAAATGTCTGATTTTAAGCAGCCAGGTTGTGCTATGATGGAAAGCCAACAATTGATGGAAAGAAGAGAACCTAAGCTTTAATTTGATGTGCAACATGTTTGATTTGAAGCAGGTTTACCAGAAATACAGGAGGATAAGGTAGAATATAAAACCAGTTGGCTGCAGGCCTTTTGAAAACAGCTGAATGTAACCATAATTCATCAGTGTGCTGCTAGCCACCAGAAGGGGTAAAATCAACAATGTTGGACTCTATGAAAAGGTCTGAATCTGAGCTTTAAATTGAGGTGTCACTCAAGTAAATCAGATCATGCTAGCCTGAAAGACCAGGCTAAATATACAGAACAGATTTGACCTCTGACCCAGCTCTGAAAGCTGTGTGGTATTGACCACACTAAATGTCTGATTTTAAGCAGCCAGGTTGTGCTATGATGGAAAGCCAACAATTGATGGAAAGAAGAGAACCTAAGCTTTAATTTGATGTGCAACATGTTTGATTTGAAGCAGGTTTACCAGAAATACAGGAGGATAAGTTAGAATATAAAACCTGTTGGCTGCAGGCCTTTTGAAAACAGCTGAATGTAACCATAATTCATCAGTGTGCTGCTAGCCACCAGAAGGGGTAAAATCAACAATGTTGGACTCTATGAAAAGGTCTGAATCTGAGCTTTAAATTGAGGTGTCACTCCAGTAAATCAGATCATGCTAGCCTGAAAGACCAGGCTAAATATACAGAACAGATTTGACCTCTGACCCAGCTCTGAAAGCTGTGTGGTATTGACCACACTAAATGTCTGATTTTAAGCAGCCAGGTTGTGCTATGATGGAAAGCCAACAATTGTTGGAAAGAAGAGAACCTAAGCTTTAATTTGATGTGCAACATGTTTGATTTGAAGCAGGTTTACCAGAAATACAGGAGGATAAGGTAGAATATAAAACCTGTTGGCTGCAGGCCTTTTGAAAACAGCTGAATATAACCATAATTCATCAGTGTGCTGCTAGCCACCAGAAGGTTTAAAATGAACAATGTTGGAGTCTATGAAAAGGTCTGAATCTGAGCTTTAAATTGAGGTGTCACTCCAGTAAATCAGATCATGCTAGCCTGAAAGACCAGGCTAAATATACAGAACAGATTTGACCTCTGACCCAGCTCTGAAAGCTGTGTGGTATTGACCACACTAAATGTCTGATTTTAAGCAGCCAGCTTGTGCTATGATGGAAAGCCAACAATTGTTGGAAAGAAGAGAACCTAAGCTTTAATTTGATGTGCAACATGTTTGATTTGAAGCAGGTTTACCAGAAATACAGGAGGATAAGGTAGAATATAAAACCAGTTGGCTGCAGGCCTTTTGAAAACAGCTGAATGTAACTATAATTCATCAGTGTGCTGCTAGCCACCAGAAGGTTTAAAATCAACAATGTTGGACTCTATGAAAAGGTCTGAATCTGAGGTTTACATGGAGGTATCACTCCAGTAAATCAGATCATGCTAGCCTGAAAGACCAGGCTAAATATACAGAACAGATTTGACCTCTGACCCAGCTCTGAAAGCTGTGTGGTATTGACCACACTAAATGTCTGATTTTAAGCAGCCAGGTTGTGCTATAATGGAAAGCCAACAATTGTTGGAAAGAAGAGAACCTAAGCTTTAATTTGATGTGCAACATGTTTGATTTGAAGCAGGTTTACCAGAAATACAGGAGGATAAGTTAGAATATAAAACCAGTTGGCTGCAGGCCTTTTGAAAACAGCTGAATGTAACCATAATTCATCAGTGTGCTGCTAGCCACCAGAAGGGGTAAAATCAACAATGTTGGACTCTATGAAAAGGTCTGAATCTGAGCTTTAAATTGAGGTGTCACTCCAGTAAATCAGATCATGCTAGCCTGAAAGACCAGGCTAAATATACAGAACAGATTTGACCTCTGACCCAGCTCTGAAAGCTGTGTGGTATTGACCACACTAAATGTCTGATTTTAAGCAGCCAGGTTGTGCTATGATGGAAAGCCAACAATTGATGGAAAGAAGAGAACCTAAGCTTTAATTTGATGTGCAACATGTTTGATTTGAAGCAGGTTTACCAGAAATACAGTAGGATAAGTTAGAATATAAAACCAGTTGGCTGCAGGCCTTTTAAAAACAGCTGAATATAACCATAATTCATCAGTGTGCTGCTAGCCACCAGAAGGTTTAAAATGAACAATGTTGGAGTCTATGAAAAGGTCTGAATCTGAGCTTTAAATTGAGGTGTCACTCCAGTAAATCAGATCATGCTAGCCTGAAAGACCAGGCTAAATATACAGAACAGATTTGACCTCTGACCCAGCTCTGAAAGCTGTGTGGTATTGACCACACTAAATGTCTGATTTTAAGCAGCCAGCTTGTGATAGGATGGAAAGCCAACAATTGTTGGAAAGAAGAGAACCTAAGCTTTAATTTGATGTGCAACATGTTTGATTTGAAGCAGGTTTACCAGAAATACAGGAGGATAAGTTAGAATATAAAACCAGTTGGCTGCAGGCCTTTTGAAAACAGCTGAATGTAACCATAATTCATCAGTGTGCTGCTAGCCACCAGAAGGGGTAAACTCAACAATGTTGGACTCTATAAAAAGGTCTGAATCTGAGCTTTAAATTGAGGTGTCACTCCAGTAAATCAGATCATGCTAGCCTGAAAGACCAGGCTAAATATACAGAACAGATTTGACCTCTGACCCAGCTCTGAAAGCTGTGTGGTATTGACCACACTAAATGTCTGATTTTAAGCAGCCAGGTTGTGCTATGATGGAAAGCCAACAATTGATGGAAAGAAGAGAACCTAAGCTTTAATTTGATGTGCAACATGTTTGATTTGAAGCAGGTTTACCAGAAATACAGTAGGATAAGTTAGAATATAAAACCAGTTGGCTGCAGGCCTTTTAAAAACAGCTGAATATAACCATAATTCATCAGTGTGCTGCTAGCCACCAGAAGGTTTAAAATCAACAATGTTGGACTCTATGAAAAGGTCTGAATCTGAGCTTTAAATTGAGGTGTCACTCCAGTAAATCAGATCATGCTAGCCTGAAAGACCAGGCTAAATATACAGAACAGATTTGACCTCTGACCCAGCTCTGAAAGCTGTGTGGTATTGACCACACTAAATGTCTGATTTTAAGCAGCCAGCTTGTGCTATGATGGAAAGCCAACAATTGATGGAAAGAAGAGAACCTAAGCTTTAATTTGATGTGCAACATGTTTGATTTGAAGCAGGTTTACCAGAAATACAGGAGGATAAGTTAGAATATAAAACCAGTTGGCTGCAGGCCTTTTAAAAACAGCTGAATATAACCATAATTCATCAGTGTGCTGCTAGCCACCAGAAGGTTTAAAATGAACAATGTTGGAGTCTATGAAAAGGTCTGAATCTGAGCTTTAAATTGAGGTGTCACTCCAGTAAATCAGATCATGCTAGCCTGAAAGACCAGGCTAAATATACAGAACAGATTTGACCTCTGACCCAGCTCTGAAAGCTGTGTGGTATTGACCACACTAAATGTGTGATTTTAAGCAGCCAGGTTGTGCTATGATGGAAAGCCAACAATTGATGGAAAGAAGAGAACCTAAGCTTTAATTTGATGTGCAACATGTTTGATTTGAAGCAGGTTTATCAGAAATACAGGAGGATAAGTTAGAATATAAAACCAGTTGGCTGCAGGCCTTTTAAAAACAGCTGAATATAACCATAATTCATCAGTGTGCTGCTAGCCACCAGAAGGTTTAAAATGAACAATGTTGGAGTCTATGAAAAGGTCTGAATCTGAGCTTTAAATTGAGGTGTCACTCCAGTAAATCAGATCATGCTAGCCTGAAAGACCAGGCTAAATATACAGAACAGATTTGACCTCTGACCCAGCTCTGAAAGCTGTGTGGTATTGACCACACTAAATGTCTGATTTTAAGCAGCCAGGTTGTGCTATGATGGAAAGCCAACAATTGATGGAAAGAAGAGAACCTAAGCTTTAATTTGATGTGCAACATGTTTGATTTGAAGCAGGTTTACCAGAAATACAGGAGGATAAGTTAGAATATAAAACCAGTTGTCTGCAGGCCTTTTAAAAACAGCTGAATATAACCATAATTCATCAGTGTGCTGCTAGCCACCAGAAGGTTTAAAATGAACAATGTTGGAGTCTATGAAAAGGTCTGAATCTGAGCTTTAAATTGAGGTGTCACTCCAGTAAATCAGATCATGCTAGCCTGAAAGACCAGGCTAAATATACAGAACAGATTTGACCTCTGACCCAGCTCTGAAAGCTGTGTGGTATTGACCACACTAAATGTCTGATTTTAAGCAGCCAGGTTGTGCTATGATGGAAAGCCAACAATTGATGGAAAGAAGAGAACCTAAGCTTTAATTTGATGTGCAACATGTTTGATTTGAAGCAGGTTTACCAGAAATACAGGAGGATAAGGTAGAATATAAAACCAGTTGGCTGCAGGCCTTTTAAAAACAGCTGAATATAACCATAATTCATCAGTGTGCTGCTAGCCACCAGAAGGTTTAAAATGAACAATGTTGGAGTCTATGAAAAGGTCTGAATCTGAGCTTTAAATTGAGGTGTCACTCCAGTAAATCAGATCATGCTAGCCTGAAAGACCAGGCTAAATATACAGAACAGATTTGACCTCTGACCCAGCTCTGAAAGCTGTGTGGTATTGACCACACTAAATGTCTGATTTTAAGCAGCCAGCTTGTGCTATGATGGAAAGCCAACAATTGTTGGAAAGAAGAGAACCTAAGCTTTAATTTGATGTGCAACATGTTTGATTTGAAGCAGGTTTACCAGAAATACAGGAGGATAAGGTAGAATATAAAACCAGTTGGCTGCAGGCCTTTTGAAAACAGCTGAATGTAACTATAATTCATCAGTGTGCTGCTAGCCACCAGAAGGTTTAAAATCAACAATGTTGGACTCTATGAAAAGGTCTGAATCTGAGGTTTACATGGAGGTATCACTCCAGTAAATCAGATCATGCTAGCCTGAAAGACCAGGCTAAATATACAGAACAGATTTGACCTCTGACCCAGCTCTGAAAGCTGTGTGGTATTGACCACACTAAATGTGTGATTTTAAGCAGCCAGGTTGTGCTATGATGGAAAGCCAACAATTGATGGAAAGAAGAGAACCTAAGCTTTAATTTGATGTGCAACATGTTTGATTTGAAGCAGGTTTACCAGAAATACAGGAGGATAAGTTAGAATAGAAAACCAGTTGGCTGCAGGCCTTTTAAAAACAGCTGAATATAACCATAATTCATCAGTGTGCTGCTAGCCACCAGAAGGGTTAAAATGAACAATGTTGGACTCTATGAAAAGGTCTGAATCTGAGCTTTAAATTGAGGTGTCACTCCAGTAAATCAGATTATGCTAGCCTGAAAGACCAGGCTAAATATACAGAACAGATTTGACCTCTGACCCAGCTCTGAAAGCTGTGTGGTATTGACCACACTAAATGTCTGATTTTAAGCAGCCAGGTTGTGCTATGATGGAAAGCCAACAATTGATGGAAAGAAGAGAACCTAAGCTTTAATTTGATGTGCAACATGTTTGATTTGAAGCAGGTTTGCCAGAAATACAGGAGGATAAGTTAGAATATAAAACCAGTTGGCTGCAGGCCTTTTAAAAACAGCTGAATATAACCATAATTCATCAGTGTGCTGCTAGCCACCAGAAGGTTTAAAATGAACAATGTTGGAGTCTATGAAAAGGTCTGAATCTGAGCTTTAAATTGAGGTGTCACTCCAGTAAATCAGATCATGCTAGCCTGAAAGACCAGGCTAAATATACAGAACAGATTTGACCTCTGACCCAGCTCTGAAAGCTGTGTGGTATTGACCACACTAAATGTCTGATTTTAAGCAGCCAGCTTGTGCTATGATGGAAAGCCAACAATTGTTGGAAAGAAGAGAACCTAAGCTTTAATTTGATGTGCAACATGTTTGATTTGAAGCAGGTTTACCAGAAATACAGGAGGATAAGTTAGAATAGAAAACCAGTTGGCTGCAGGCCTTTTAAAAACAGCTGAATATAACCATAATTCATCAGTGTGCTGCTAGCCACCAGAAGGTTTAAAATGAACAATGTTGGAGTCTATGAAAAGGTCTGAATCTGAGCTTTAAATTGAGGTGTCACTCCAGTAAATCAGATCATGCTAGCCTGAAAGACCAGGCTAAATATACAGAACAGATTTGACCTCTGACCCAGCTCTGAAAGCTGTGTGGTATTGACCACACTAAATGTCTGATTTTAAGCAGCCAGCTTCTGATAGGATGGAAAGCCAACAATTGTTGGAAAGAAGAGAACCTAAGCTTTAATTTGATGTGCAACATGTTTGATTTGAAGCAGGTTTACCAGAAATACAGGAGGATAAGTTAGAATATAAAACCAGTTGGCTGCAGGCCTTTTGAAAACAGCTGAATGTAACCATAATTCATCAGTGTGCTGCTAGCCACCAGAAGGGGTAAACTCAACAATGTTGGACTCTATGAAAAGGTCTGAATCTGAGCTTTAAATTGAGGTGTCACTCCAGTAAATCAGATCATGCTAGCCTGAAAGACCAGGCTAAATATACAGAACAGATTTGACCTCTGACCCAGCTCTGAAAGCTGTGTGGTATTGACCACACTAAATGTCTGATTTTAAGCAGCCAGCTTCTGATAGGATGGAAAGCCAACAATTGTTGGAAAGAAGAGAACCTAAGCTTTAATTTGATGTGCAACATGTTTGATTTGAAGCAGGTTTACCAGAAATACAGGAGGATAAGGTAGAATATAAAACCTGTTGGCTGCAGGCCTTTTGAAAACAGCTGAATGTAACCATAATTCATCAGTGTGCTGCTAGCCACCAGAAGGGGTAAACTCAACAATGTTGGACTCTATAAAAAGGTCTGAATCTGAGCTTTAAATTGAGGTGTCACTCCAGTAAATCAGATCATGCTAGCCTGAAAGACCAGGCTAAATATACAGAACAGATTTGACCTCTGACCCAGCTCTGAAAGCTGTGTGGTATTGACCACACTAAATGTCTGATTTTAAGCAGCCAGGTTGTGCTATGATGGAAAGCCAACAATTGATGGAAAGAAGAGAACCTAAGCTTTAATTTGATGTGCAACATGTTTGATTTGAAGCAGGTTTACCAGAAATACAGTAGGATAAGTTAGAATATAAAACCAGTTGGCTGCAGGCCTTTTAAAAACAGCTGAATATAACCATAATTCATCAGTGTGCTGCTAGCCACCAGAAGGTTTAAAATCAACAATGTTGGACTCTATGAAAAGGTCTGAATCTGAGCTTTAAATTGAGGTGTCACTCCAGTAAATCAGATCATGCTAGCCTGAAAGACCAGGCTAAATATACAGAACAGATTTGACCTCTGACCCAGCTCTGAAAGCTGTGTGGTATTGACCACACTAAATGTCTGATTTTAAGCAGCCAGCTTGTGCTATGATGGAAAGCCAACAATTGATGGAAAGAAGAGAACCTAAGCTTTAATTTGATGTGCAACATGTTTGATTTGAAGCAGGTTTACCAGAAATACAGGAGGATAAGTTAGAATATAAAACCAGTTGGCTGCAGGCCTTTTAAAAACAGCTGAATATAACCATAATTCATCAGTGTGCTGCTAGCCACCAGAAGGTTTAAAATGAACAATGTTGGAGTCTATGAAAAGGTCTGAATCTGAGCTTTAAATTGAGGTGTCACTCCAGTAAATCAGATCATGCTAGCCTGAAAGACCAGGCTAAATATACAGAACAGATTTGACCTCTGACCCAGCTCTGAAAGCTGTGTGGTATTGACCACACTAAATGTGTGATTTTAAGCAGCCAGGTTGTGCTATGATGGAAAGCCAACAATTGATGGAAAGAAGAGAACCTAAGCTTTAATTTGATGTGCAACATGTTTGATTTGAAGCAGGTTTATCAGAAATACAGGAGGATAAGTTAGAATATAAAACCAGTTGGCTGCAGGCCTTTTAAAAACAGCTGAATATAACCATAATTCATCAGTGTGCTGCTAGCCACCAGAAGGTTTAAAATGAACAATGTTGGAGTCTATGAAAAGGTCTGAATCTGAGCTTTAAATTGAGGTGTCACTCCAGTAAATCAGATCATGCTAGCCTGAAAGACCAGGCTAAATATACAGAACAGATTTGACCTCTGACCCAGCTCTGAAAGCTGTGTGGTATTGACCACACTAAATGTCTGATTTTAAGCAGCCAGGTTGTGCTATGATGGAAAGCCAACAATTGATGGAAAGAAGAGAACCTAAGCTTTAATTTGATGTGCAACATGTTTGATTTGAAGCAGGTTTACCAGAAATACAGGAGGATAAGTTAGAATATAAAACCAGTTGTCTGCAGGCCTTTTAAAAACAGCTGAATATAACCATAATTCATCAGTGTGCTGCTAGCCACCAGAAGGTTTAAAATGAACAATGTTGGAGTCTATGAAAAGGTCTGAATCTGAGCTTTAAATTGAGGTGTCACTCCAGTAAATCAGATCATGCTAGCCTGAAAGACCAGGCTAAATATACAGAACAGATTTGACCTCTGACCCAGCTCTGAAAGCTGTGTGGTATTGACCACACTAAATGTCTGATTTTAAGCAGCCAGGTTGTGCTATGATGGAAAGCCAACAATTGATGGAAAGAAGAGAACCTAAGCTTTAATTTGATGTGCAACATGTTTGATTTGAAGCAGGTTTACCAGAAATACAGGAGGATAAGGTAGAATATAAAACCAGTTGGCTGCAGGCCTTTTAAAAACAGCTGAATATAACCATAATTCATCAGTGTGCTGCTAGCCACCAGAAGGTTTAAAATGAACAATGTTGGAGTCTATGAAAAGGTCTGAATCTGAGCTTTAAATTGAGGTGTCACTCCAGTAAATCAGATCATGCTAGCCTGAAAGACCAGGCTAAATATACAGAACAGATTTGACCTCTGACCCAGCTCTGAAAGCTGTGTGGTATTGACCACACTAAATGTCTGATTTTAAGCAGCCAGCTTGTGCTATGATGGAAAGCCAACAATTGTTGGAAAGAAGAGAACCTAAGCTTTAATTTGATGTGCAACATGTTTGATTTGAAGCAGGTTTACCAGAAATACAGGAGGATAAGGTAGAATATAAAACCAGTTGGCTGCAGGCCTTTTGAAAACAGCTGAATGTAACTATAATTCATCAGTGTGCTGCTAGCCACCAGAAGGTTTAAAATCAACAATGTTGGACTCTATGAAAAGGTCTGAATCTGAGGTTTACATGGAGGTATCACTCCAGTAAATCAGATCATGCTAGCCTGAAAGACCAGGCTAAATATACAGAACAGATTTGACCTCTGACCCAGCTCTGAAAGCTGTGTGGTATTGACCACACTAAATGTGTGATTTTAAGCAGCCAGGTTGTGCTATGATGGAAAGCCAACAATTGATGGAAAGAAGAGAACCTAAGCTTTAATTTGATGTGCAACATGTTTGATTTGAAGCAGGTTTACCAGAAATACAGGAGGATAAGTTAGAATAGAAAACCAGTTGGCTGCAGGCCTTTTAAAAACAGCTGAATATAACCATAATTCATCAGTGTGCTGCTAGCCACCAGAAGGGTTAAAATGAACAATGTTGGACTCTATGAAAAGGTCTGAATCTGAGCTTTAAATTGAGGTGTCACTCCAGTAAATCAGATTATGCTAGCCTGAAAGACCAGGCTAAATATACAGAACAGATTTGACCTCTGACCCAGCTCTGAAAGCTGTGTGGTATTGACCACACTAAATGTCTGATTTTAAGCAGCCAGGTTGTGCTATGATGGAAAGCCAACAATTGATGGAAAGAAGAGAACCTAAGCTTTAATTTGATGTGCAACATGTTTGATTTGAAGCAGGTTTGCCAGAAATACAGGAGGATAAGTTAGAATATAAAACCAGTTGGCTGCAGGCCTTTTAAAAACAGCTGAATATAACCATAATTCATCAGTGTGCTGCTAGCCACCAGAAGGTTTAAAATGAACAATGTTGGAGTCTATGAAAAGGTCTGAATCTGAGCTTTAAATTGAGGTGTCACTCCAGTAAATCAGATCATGCTAGCCTGAAAGACCAGGCTAAATATACAGAACAGATTTGACCTCTGACCCAGCTCTGAAAGCTGTGTGGTATTGACCACACTAAATGTCTGATTTTAAGCAGCCAGCTTGTGCTATGATGGAAAGCCAACAATTGTTGGAAAGAAGAGAACCTAAGCTTTAATTTGATGTGCAACATGTTTGATTTGAAGCAGGTTTACCAGAAATACAGGAGGATAAGTTAGAATAGAAAACCAGTTGGCTGCAGGCCTTTTAAAAACAGCTGAATATAACCATAATTCATCAGTGTGCTGCTAGCCACCAGAAGGTTTAAAATGAACAATGTTGGAGTCTATGAAAAGGTCTGAATCTGAGCTTTAAATTGAGGTGTCACTCCAGTAAATCAGATCATGCTAGCCTGAAAGACCAGGCTAAATATACAGAACAGATTTGACCTCTGACCCAGCTCTGAAAGCTGTGTGGTATTGACCACACTAAATGTCTGATTTTAAGCAGCCAGCTTCTGATAGGATGGAAAGCCAACAATTGTTGGAAAGAAGAGAACCTAAGCTTTAATTTGATGTGCAACATGTTTGATTTGAAGCAGGTTTACCAGAAATACAGGAGGATAAGTTAGAATATAAAACCAGTTGGCTGCAGGCCTTTTGAAAACAGCTGAATGTAACCATAATTCATCAGTGTGCTGCTAGCCACCAGAAGGGGTAAACTCAACAATGTTGGACTCTATGAAAAGGTCTGAATCTGAGCTTTAAATTGAGGTGTCACTCCAGTAAATCAGATCATGCTAGCCTGAAAGACCAGGCTAAATATACAGAACAGATTTGACCTCTGACCCAGCTCTGAAAGCTGTGTGGTATTGACCACACTAAATGTCTGATTTTAAGCAGCCAGCTTCTGATAGGATGGAAAGCCAACAATTGTTGGAAAGAAGAGAACCTAAGCTTTAATTTGATGTGCAACATGTTTGATTTGAAGCAGGTTTACCAGAAATACAGGAGGATAAGTTAGAATATAAAACCAGTTGGCTGCAGGCCTTTTGAAAACAGCTGAATGTAACCATAATTCATCAGTGTGCTGCTAGCCACCAGAAGGGGTAAACTCAACAATGTTGGACTCTATGAAAAGGTCTGAATCTGAGCTTTAAATTGAGGTGTCACTCCAGTAAATCAGATCATGCTAGCCTGAAAGACCAGGCTAAATATACAGAACAGATTTGACCTCTGACCCAGCTCTGAAAGCTGTGTGGTATTGACCACACTAAATGTCTGATTTTAAGCAGCCAGGTTGTGCTATGATGGAAAGCCAACAATTGATGGAAAGAAGAGAACCTAAGCTTTAATTTGATGTGCAACATGTTTGATTTGAAGCAGGTTTACCAGAAATACAGGAGGATAAGTTAGAATATAAAACCAGTTGGCTGCAGGCCTTTTAAAAACAGCTGAATATAACCATAATTCATCAGTGTGCTGCTAGCCACCAGAAGGTTTAAAATGAACAATGTTGGAGTCTATGAAAAGGTCTGAATCTGAGCTTTAAATTGAGGTGTCACTCCAGTAAATCAGATCATGCTAGCCTGAAAGACCAGGCTAAATATACAGAACAGATTTGACCTCTGACCCAGCTCTGAAAGCTGTGTGGTATTGACCACACTAAATGTCTGATTTTAAGCAGCCAGGTTGTGCTATGATGGAAAGCCAACAATTGTTGGAAAGAAGAGAACCTAAGCTTTAATTTGATGTGCAACATGTTTGATTTGAAGCAGGTTTACCAGAAATACAGGAGGATAAGGTAGAATATAAAACCAGTTGGCTGCAGGCCTTTTGAAAACAGCTGAATGTAACTATAATTCATCAGTGTGCTGCTAGCCACCAGAAGGTTTAAAATCAACAATGTTGGAGTCTATGAAAAGGTCTGAATCTGAGGTTTACATGGAGGTATCACTCCAGTAAATCAGATCATGCTAGCCTGAAAGACCAGGCTAAATATACAGAACAGATTTGACCTCTGACCCAGCTCTGAAAGCTGTGTTGTATTGACCACACTAAATGTCTGATTTTAAGCAGCCAGGTTGTGCTATGATGGAAAGCCAACAATTGATGGAAAGAAGAGAACCTAAGCTTTAATTTGATGTGCAACATGTTTGATTTGAAGCAGGTTTACCAGAAATACAGGAGGATAAGTTAGAATATAAAACCAGTTGGCTGCAGGCCTTTTAAAAACAGCTGAATATAACCATAATTCATCAGTGTGCTGCTAGCCACCAGAAGGTTTAAAATGAACAATGTTGGAGTCTATGAAAAGGTCTGAATCTGAGCTTTAAATTGAGGTGTCACTCCAGTAAATCAGATCATGCTAGCCTGAAAGACCAGGCTAAATATACAGAACAGATTTGACCTCTGACCCAGCTCTGAAAGCTGTGTGGTATTGACCACACTAAATGTCTGATTTTAAGAAACCAGCTTGTGATAGGATGGAAAGCCAACAATTGTTGGAAAGAAGAGAACCTAAGCTTTAATTTGATGTGCAACATGTTTGATTTGAAGCAGGTTTACCAGAAATACAGGAGGATAAGTTAGAATAGAAAACCAGTTGGCTGCAGGCCTTTTAAAAACAGTTGAATATAACCATAATTCATCAGTGTGCTGCTAGCCACCAGAAGGTTTAAAATGAACAATGTTGGAGTCTATGAAAAGGTCTGAATCTGAGCTTTAAATTGAGGTGTCACTCCAGTAAATCAGATCATGCTAGCCTGAAAGACCAGGCTAAATATACAGAACAGATTTGACCTCTGACCCAGCTCTGAAAGCTGTGTGGTATTGACCACACTAAATGTCTGATTTTAAGCAGCCAGCTTGTGATAGGATGGAAAGCCAACAATTGTTGGAAAGAAGAGAACCTAAGCTTTAATTTGATGTGCAACATGTTTGATTTGAAGCAGGTTTACCAGAAATACAGGAGGATAAGGTAGAATATAAAACCAGTTGGCTGCAGGCCTTTTGAAAACAGCTGAATGTAACCATAATTCATCAGTGTGCTGCTAGCCACCAGAAGGGGTAAAATCAACAATGTTGGACTCTATGAAAAGGTCTGAATCTGAGCTTTAAATTGAGGTGTCACTCCAGTAAATCAGATCATGCTAGCCTGAAAGACCAGGCTAAATATACAGAACAGATTTGACCTCTGACCCAGCTCTGAAAGCTGTGTGGTATTGACCACACTAAATGTCTGATTTTAAGCAGCCAGCTTGTGATAGGATGGAAAGCCAACAATTGTTGGAAAGAAGAGAACCTAAGCTTTAATTTGATGTGCAACATGTTTGATTTGAAGCAGGTTTACCAGAAATACAGGAGGATAAGTTAGAATAGAAAACCAGTTGGCTGCAGGCCTTTTAAAAACAGCTGAATATAACCATAATTCATCAGTGTGCTGCTAGCCACCAGAAGGTTTAAAATGAACAATGTTGGAGTCTATGAAAAGGTCTGAATCTGAGCTTTAAATTGAGGTGTCACTCCAGTAAATCAGATCATGCTAGCCTGAAAGACCAGGCTAAATATACAGAACAGATTTGACCTCTGACCCAGCTCTGAAAGCTGTGTGGTATTGACCACACTAAATGTCTGATTTTAAGCAGCCAGCTTGTGCTATGATGGAAAGCCAACAATTGTTGGAAAGAAGAGAACCTAAGCTTTAATTTGATGTGCAACATGTTTGATTTGAAGCAGGTTTACCAGAAATACAGGAGGATAAGGTAGAATATAAAAGCAGTTGGCTGCAGGCCTTTTGAAAACAGCTGAATGTAACTATAATTCATCAGTGTGCTGCTAGCCACCAGAAGGTTTAAAATCAACAATGTTGGAGTCTATGAAAAGGTCTGAATCTGAGGTTTACATGGAGGTATCACTCCAGTAAATCAGATCATGCTAGCCTGAAAGACCAGGCTAAATATACAGAACAGATTTGACCTCTGACCCAGCTTTGAAAGCTGTGTGGTATTGACCACACTAAATGTCTGATTTTAAGCAGCCAGGTTGTGCTATGATGGAAAGCCAACAATTGATGGAAAGAAGAGAACCTAAGCTTTAATTTGATGTGCAACATGTTTGATTTGAAGCAGGTTTACCAGAAATACAGGAGGATAAGTTAGAATATAAAACCAGTTGGCTGCAGGCCTTTTAAAAACAGCTGAATATAACCATAATTCATCAGTGTGTTGCTAGCCACCAGAAGGTTTAAAATGAACAATGTTGGAGTCTATGAAAAGGTCTGAATCTGAGCTTTAAATTGAGGTGTCACTCCAGTAAATCAGATCATGCTAGCCTGAAAGACCAGGCTAAATATACAGAACAGATTTGACCTCTGACCCAGCTCTGAAAGCTGTGTGGTATTGACCACACTAAATGTCTGATTTTAAGCAGCCAGCTTCTGATAGGATGGAAAGCCAACAATTGTTGGAAAGAAGAGAACCTAAGCTTTAATTTGATGTGCAACATGTTTGATTTGAAGCAGGTTTACCAGAAATACAGGAGGATAAGTTAGAATATAAAACCAGTTGGCTGCAGGCCTTTTAAAAACAGCTGAATATAACCATAATTCATCAGTGTGCTGCTAGCCACCAGAAGGTTTAAAATGAACAATGTTGGAGTCTATGAAAAGGTCTGAATCTGAGCTTTAAATTGAGGTGTCACTCCAGTAAATCAGATCATGCTAGCCTGAAAGACCAGGCTAAATATACAGAACAGATTTGACCTCTGACCCAGCTCTGAAAGCTGTGTGGTATTGACCACACTAAATGTCTGATTTTAAGCAGCCAGCTTCTGATAGGATGGAAAGCCAACAATTGTTGGAAAGAAGAGAACCTAAGCTTTAATTTGATGTGCAACATGTTTGATTTGAAGCAGGTTTACCAGAAATACAGGAGGATAAGGTAGAATATAAAACCAGTTGGCTGCAGGCCTTTTGAAAACAGCTGAATGTAACCATAATTCATCAGTGTGCTGCTAGCCACCAGAAGGGGTAAACTCAACAATGTTGGACTCTATGAAAAGGTCTGAATCTGAGCTTTAAATTGAGGTGTCACTCCAGTAAATCAGATCATGCTAGCCTGAAAGACCAGGCTAAATATACAGAACAGATTTGACCTCTGACCCAGCTCTGAAAGCTGTGTGGTATTGACCATACTAAATGTCTGATTTTAAGCAGCCAGGTTGTGATAGGATGGAAAGCCAACAATTGATGGAAAGAAGAGAACCTAAGCTTTAATTTGATGTGCAACATGTTTGATTTGAAGCAGGTTTACCAGAAATACAGGAGGATAAGGTAGAATATAAAACCTGTTGGCTGCAGGCCTTTTGAAAACAGCTGAATGTAACCATAATTCATCAGTGTGCTGCTAGCCACCAGAAGGGGTAAAATCAACAATGTTGGACTCTATGAAAAGGTCTGAATCTGAGCTTTAAATTGAGGTGTCACTCCAGTAAATCAGATCATGCTAGCCTGAAAGACCAGGCTAAATATACAGAACAGATTTGACCTCTGACCCAGCTCTGAAAGCTGTGTGGTATTGACCACACTAAATGTCTGATTTTAAGCAGCCAGGTTGTGCTATGATGGAAAGCCAACAATTGATGGAAAGAAGAGAACCTAAGCTTTAATTTGATGTGCAACATGTTTGATTTGAAGCAGGTTTACCAGAAATACAGGAGGATAAGTTAGAATAGAAAAACAGTTGGCTGCAGGCCTTTTAAAAACAGCTGAATATAACCATAATTCATCAGTGTGCTGCTAGCCACCAGAAGGTTTAAAATGAACAATGTTGGAGTCTATGAAAAGGTCTGAATCTGAGCTTTAAATTGAGGTGTCACTCAAGTAAATCAGATCATGCTAGCCTGAAAGACCAGGCTAAATATACAGAACAGATTTGACCTCTGACCCAGCTCTGAAAGCTGTGTGGTATTGACCACACTAAATGTCTGATTTTAAGCAGCCAGGTTGTGCTATGATGGAAAGCCAACAATTGATAGAAAGAAGAGAACCTAAGCTTTAATTTGATGTGCAACATGTTTGATTTGAAGCAGGTTTACCAGAAATACAGGAGGATAAGTTAGAATATAAAACCAGTTGGCTGCAGGCCTTTTAAAAACAGCTGAATATAACCATAATTCATCAGTGTGCTGCTAGCCACCAGAAGGTTTAAAATGAACAATGTTGGAGTCTATGAAAAGGTCTGAATCTGAGCTTTAAATTGAGGTGTCACTCCAGTAAATCAGATCATGCTAGCCTGAAAGACCAGGCTAAATATACAGAACAGATTTGACCTCTGACCCAGCTCTGAAAGCTGTGTGGTATTGACCACACTAAATGTCTGATTTTAAGCAGCCAGCTTGTGCTATGATGGAAAGCCAACAATTGTTGGAATGAAGAGAACCTAAGCTTTAATTTGATGTGCAACATGTTTGATTTGAAGCAGGTTTACCAGAAATACAGGAGGATAAGTTAGAATATAAAACCAGTTGGCTGCAGGCCTTTTAAAAACAGCTGAATATAACCATAATTCATCAGTGTGCTGCTAGCCACCAGAAGGTTTAAAATGAACAATGTTGGAGTCTATGAAAAGGTCTGAATCTGAGCTTTAAATTGAGGTGTCACTCCAGTAAATCAGATCATGCTAGCCTGAAAGACCAGGCTAAATATACAGAACAGATTTGACCTCTGACCCAGCTCTGAAAGCTGTGTGGTATTGACCACACTAAATGTCTGATTTTAAGCAGCCAGCTTGTGATAGGATGGAAAGCCAACAATTGTTGGAAAGAAGAGAACCTAAGCTTTAATTTGATGTGCAACATGTTTGATTTGAAGCAGGTTTACCAGAAATACAGGAGGATAAGTTAGAATATAAAACCAGTTGGCTGCAGGCCTTTTGAAAACAGCTGAATGTAACCATAATTCATCAGTGTGCTGCTAGCCACCAGAAGGGGTAAACTCAACAATGTTGGACTCTATGAAAAGGTCTGAATCTGAGCTTTAAATTGAGGTGTCACTCCAGTAAATCAGATCATGCTAGCCTGAAAGACCAGGCTAAATATACAGAACAGATTTGACCTCTGACCCAGCTCTGAAAGCTGTGTGGTATTGACCACACTAAATGTCTGATTTTAAGCAGCCAGCTTGTGATAGGATGGAAAGCCAACAATTGTTGGAAAGAAGAGAACCTAAGCTTTAATTTGATGTGCAACATGTTTGATTTGAAGCAGGTTTACCAGAAATACAGGAGGATAAGGTAGAATATAAAACCAGTTGGCTGCAGGCCTTTTGAAAACAGCTGAATGTAACCATAATTCATCAGTGTGCTGCTAGCCACCAGAAGGGGTAAAATCAACAATGTTGGACTCTATGAAAAGGTCTGAATCTGAGCTTTAAATTGAGGTGTCACTCAAGTAAATCAGATCATGCTAGCCTGAAAGACCAGGCTAAATATACAGAACAGATTTGACCTCTGACCCAGCTCTGAAAGCTGTGTGGTATTGACCACACTAAATGTCTGATTTTAAGCAACCAGGTTGTGCTATGATGGAAAGCCAACAATTGATGGAAAGAAGAGAACCTAAGCTTTAATTTGATGTGCAACATGTTTGATTTGAAGCAGGTTTACCAGAAATACAGGAGGATAAGGTAGAATATAAAACCTGTTGGCTGCAGGCCTTTTGAAAACAGCTGAATGTAACCATAATTCATCAGTGTGCTGCTAGCCACCAGAAGGGGTAAAATCAACAATGTTGGACTCTATGAAAAGGTCTGAATCTGAGCTTTAAATTGAGGTGTCACTCAAGTAAATCAGATCATGCTAGCCTGAAGACCAGGCTAAATATACAGAACAGATTTGACCTCTGACCCAGCTCTGAAAGCTGTGTGGTATTGACCACACTAAATGTCTGATTTTAAGCAACCAGGTTGTGCTATGATGGAAAGCCAACAATTGATGGAAAGAAGAGAACCTAAGCTTTAATTTGATGTGCAACATGTTTGATTTGAAGCAGGTTTACCAGAAATACAGGAGGATAAGGTAGAATATAAAACCTGTTGGCTGCAGGCCTTTTGAAAACAGCTGAATGTAACCATAATTCATCAGTGTGCTGCTAGCCACCAGAAGGGGTAAAATCAACAATGTTGGACTCTATGAAAAGGTCTGAATCTGAGCTTTAAATTGTGGTGTCACTCAAGTAAATCAGATCATGCTAGCCTGAAAGACCAGGCTAAATATACAGAACAGATTTGACCTCTGACCCAGCTCTGAAAGCTGTGTGGTATTGACCACACTAAATGTCTGATTTTAAGCAGCCAGCTTGTGATAGGATGGAAAGCCAACAATTGTTGGAAAGAAGAGAACCTAAGCTTTAATTTGATGTGCAACATGTTTGATTTGAAGCAGGTTTACCAGAAATACAGGAGGATAAGGTAGAATATAAAACCTGTTGGCTGCAGGCCTTTTGAAAACAGCTGAATGTAACCATAATTCATCAGTGTGCTGCTAGCCACCAGAAGGGGTAAAATCAACAATGTTGGACTCTATGAAAAGGTCTGAATCTGAGCTTTAAATTGAGGTGTCACTCAAGTAAATCAGATCATGCTAGCCTGAAGACCAGGCTAAATATACAGAACAGATTTGACCTCTGACCCAGCTCTGAAAGCTGTGTGGTATTGACCACACTAAATGACTGATTTTAAGCAACCAGGTTGTGCTATGATGGAAAGCCAACAATTGATGGAAAGAAGAGAACCTAAGCTTTAATTTGATGTGCAACATGTTTGATTTGAAGCAGGTTTACCAGAAATACAGGAGGATAAGGTAGAATATAAAACCTGTTGGCTGCAGGCCTTTTGAAAACAGCTGAATGTAACCATAATTCATCAGTGTGCTGCTAGCCACCAGAAGGGGTAAAATCAACAATGTTGGACTCTATGAAAAGGTCTGAATCTGAGCTTTAAATTGTGGTGTCACTCAAGTAAATCAGATCATGCTAGCCTGAAAGACCAGGCTAAATATACAGAACAGATTTGACCTCTGACCCAGCTCTGAAAGCTGTGTGGTATTGACCACACTAAATGTCTGATTTTAAGCAGCCAGCTTGTGATAGGATGGAAAGCCAACAATTGTTGGAAAGAAGAGAACCTAAGCTTTAATTTGATGTGCAACATGTTTGATTTGAAGCAGGTTTACCAGAAATACAGGAGGATAAGGTAGAATATAAAACCTGTTGGCTGCAGGCCTTTTGAAAACAGCTGAATGTAACCATAATTCATCAGTGTGCTGCTAGCCACCAGAAGGGGTAAAATCAACAATGTTGGACTCTATGAAAAGGTCTGAATCTGAGCTTTAAATTGAGGTGTCACTCAAGTAAATCAGATCATGCTAGCCTGAAGACCAGGCTAAATATACAGAACAGATTTGACCTCTGACCCAGCTCTGAAAGCTGTGTGGTATTGACCACACTAAATGACTGATTTTAAGCAACCAGGTTGTGCTATGATGGAAAGCCAACAATTGATGGAAAGAAGAGAACCTAAGCTTTAATTTGATGTGCAACATGTTTGATTTGAAGCAGGTTTACCAGAAATACAGGAGGATAAGGTAGAATATAAAACCTGTTGGCTGCAGGCCTTTTGAAAACAGCTGAATGTAACCATAATTCATCAGTGTGCTGCTAGCCACCAGAAGGGGTAAAATCAACAATGTTGGACTCTATGAAAAGGTCTGAATCTGAGCTTTAAATTGTGGTCTCACTCAAGTAAATCAGATCATGCTAGCCTGAAAGACCAGGCTAAATATACAGAACAGATTTGACCTCTGACCCAGCTCTGAAAGCTGTGTGGTATTGACCACACTAAATGTCTGATTTTAAGCAGCCAGCTTGTGATAGGATGGAAAGCCAACAATTGTTGGAAAGAAGAGAACCTAAGCTTTAATTTGATGTGCAACATGTTTGATTTGAAGCAGGTTTACCAGAAATACAGGAGGATAAGGTAGAATATAAAACCTGTTGGCTGCAGGCCTTTTGAAAACAGCTGAATGTAACCATAATTCATCAGTGTGCTGCTAGCCACCAGAAGGGGTAAAATCAACAATGTTGGACTCTATGAAAAGGTCTGAATCTGAGCTTTAAATTGAGGTGTCACTCCAGTAAATCAGATCATGCTAGCCTGAAAGACCAGGCTAAATATACAGAACAGATTTGACCTCTGACCCAGCTCTGAAAGCTGTGTGGTATTGACCACACTAAATGTCTGATTTTAAGCAGCCAGCTTCTGATAGGATGGAAAGCCAACAATTGTTGGAAAGAAGAGAACCTAAGCTTTAATTTGATGTGCAACATGTTTGATTTGAAGCAGGTTTACCAGAAATACAGGAGGATAAGTTAGAATATAAAACCAGTTGGCTGCAGGCCTTTTAAAAACAGCTGAATATAACCATAATTCATCAGTGTGCTGCTAGCCACCAGAAGGTTTAAAATGAACAATGTTGGAGTCTATGAAAAGGTCTGAATCTGAGCTTTAAATTGAGGTGTCACTCCAGTAAATCAGATCATGCTAGCCTGAAAGACCAGGCTAAATATACAGAACAGATTTGACCTCTGACCCAGCTCTGAAAGCTGTGTGGTATTGACCACACTAAATGTCTGATTTTAAGCAGCCAGCTTGTGATAGGATGGAAAGCCAACAATTGTTGGAAAGAAGAGAACCTAAGCTTTAATTTGATGTGCAACATGTTTGATTTGAAGCAGGTTTACCAGAAATACAGGAGGATAAGGTAGAATATAAAACCAGTTGGCTGCAGGCCTTTTGAAAACAGCTGAATGTAACCATAATTCATCAGTGTGCTGCTAGCCACCAGAAGGGGTAAAATCAACAATGTTGGACTCTATGAAAAGGTCTGAATCTGAGCTTTAAATTGAGGTGTCACTCAAGTAAATCAGATCATGCTAGCCTGAAGACCAGGCTAAATATACAGAACAGATTTGACCTCTGACCCAGCTCTGAAAGCTGTGTGGTATTGACCACACTAAATGTCTGATTTTAAGCAACCAGGTTGTGCTATGATGGAAAGCCAACAATTGATGGAAAGAAGAGAACCTAAGCTTTAATTTGATGTGCAACATGTTTGATTTGAAGCAGGTTTACCAGAAATACAGGAGGATAAGGTAGAATATAAAACCTGTTGGCTGCAGGCCTTTTGAAAACAGCTGAATGTAACCATAATTCATCAGTGTGCTGCTAGCCACCAGAAGGGGTAAAATCAACAATGTTGGACTCTATGAAAAGGTCTGAATCTGAGCTTTAAATTGTGGTGTCACTCAAGTAAATCAGATCATGCTAGCCTGAAAGACCAGGCTAAATATACAGAACAGATTTGACCTCTGACCCAGCTCTGAAAGCTGTGTGGTATTGACCACACTAAATGTCTGATTTTAAGCAGCCAGCTTGTGATAGGATGGAAAGCCAACAATTGTTGGAAAGAAGAGAACCTAAGCTTTAATTTGATGTGCAACATGTTTGATTTGAAGCAGGTTTACCAGAAATACAGGAGGATAAGGTAGAATATAAAACCAGTTGGCTGCAGGCCTTTTGAAAACAGCTGAATGTAACCATAATTCATCAGTGTGCTGCTAGCCACCAGAAGGGGTAAAATCAACAATGTTGGAGTCTATGAAAAGGTCTGAATCTGAGCTTTAAATTGAGGTGTCACTCAAGTAAATCAGATCATGCTAGCCTGAAGACCAGGCTAAATATACAGAACAGATTTGACCTCTGACCCAGCTCTGAAAGCTGTGTGGTATTGACCACACTAAATGTCTGATTTTAAGCAGCCAGTTTGTGATAGGATGGAAAGCCAACAATTGTTGGAAAGAAGAGAACCTAAGCTTTAATTTGATGTGCAACATGTTTGATTTGAAGCAGGTTTACCAGAAATACAGGAGGATAAGGTAGAATATAAAACCAGTTGGCTGCAGGCCTTTTGAAAACAGCTGAATGTAACCATAATTCATCAGTGTGCTGCTAGCCACCAGAAGGGGTAAAATCAACAATGTTGGAGTCTATGAAAAGGTCTGAATCTGAGCTTTAAATTGAGGTGTCACTCAAGTAAATCAGATCATGCTAGCCTGAAGACCAGGCTAAATATACAGAACAGATTTGACCTCTGACCCAGCTCTGAAAGCTGTGTGGTATTGACCACACTAAATGTCTGATTTTAAGCAGCCAGTTTGTGATAGGATGGAAAGCCAACAATTGTTGGAAAGAAGAGAACCTAAGCTTTAATTTGATGTGCAACATGTTTGATTTGAAGCAGGTTTACCAGAAATACAGGAGGATAAGTTAGAATATAAAACCAGTTGGCTGCAGGCCTTTTAAAAACAGCTGAATATAACCATAATTCATCAGTGTGCTGCTAGCCACCAGAAGGTTTAAAATGAACAATGTTGGAGTCTATGAAAAGGTCTGAATCTGAGCTTTAAATTGAGGTGTCACTCCAGTAAATCAGATCATGCTAGCCTGAAAGACCAGGCTAAATATACAGAACAGATTTGACCTCTGACCCAGCTCTGAAAGCTGTGTGGTATTGACCACACTAAATGTCTGATTTTAAGCAGCCAGGTTGTGCTTTGATGGAAAGCCAACAATTGATGGAAAGAAGAGAACCTAAGCTTTAATTTGATGTGCAACATGTTTGATTTGAAGCAGGTTTACCAGAAATACAGGAGGATAAGGTAGAATATAAAACCTGTTGGCTGCAGGCCTTTTGAAAACAGCTGAATGTAACCATAATTCATCAGTGTGCTGCTAGCCACCAGAAGGGGTAAAATCAACAATGTTGGACTCTATGAAAAGGTCTGAATCTGAGCTTTAAATTGAGGTGTCACTCAAGTAAATCAGATCATGCTAGCCTGAAAGACCAGGCTAAATATACAGAACAGATTTGACCTCTGACCCAGCTCTGAAAGCTGTGTGGTATTGACCATACTAAATGTCTGATTTTAAGCAGCCAGGTTGTGCTATGATGGAAAGCCAACAATTGATGGAAAGAAGAGAACCTAAGCTTTAATTTGATGGGCAACATGTTTGATTTGAAGCAGGTTTACCAGAAATACAGGAGGATAAGGTAGAATATAAAACCTGTTGGCTGCAGGCCTTTTGAAAACAGCTGAATGTAACCATAATTCATCAGTGTGCTGCTAGCCACCGGAAGGGGTAAACTCAACAATGTTGGACTCTATGAAAAGGTCTGAATCTGAGCTTTAAATTGAGGTGTCACTCCAGTAAATCAGATCATGCTAGCCTGAAGGACCAGGCTAAATATACAGAACAGATTTGACCTCTGACCCAGCTCTGAAAGCTGTGTGGTATTGACCACACTAAATGTCTGATTTTAAGCAGCCAGGTTGTGCTATGATGGAAAGCCAACAATTGATGGAAAGAAGAGAACCTAAGCTTTAATTTGATGTGCAACATGTTTGATTTGAAGCAGGTTTACCAGAAATACAGGAGGATAAGGTAGAATATAAAACCTGTTGGCTGCAGGCCTTTTGAAAACAGCTGAATGTAACCATAATTCATCAGTGTGCTGCTAGCCACCAGAAGGGGTAAAATCAACAATGTTGGACTCTATGAAAAGGTCTGAATCTGAGCTTTAAATTGAGGTGTCACTCAAGTAAATCAGATCATGCTAGCCTGAAAGAAAAGGCTAAATATACAGAACAGATTTGACCTCTGACCCAGCTCTGAAAGCTGTGTGGTATTGACCACACTAAATGTCTGATTTTAAGCAGCCAGCTTGTGATAGGATGGAAAGCCAACAATTGATGGAAAGAATAGAACCTAAGCTTTAATTTGATGTGCAACATGTTTGATTTGAAGCAGGTTTACCAGAAATACAGGAGGATAAGGTAGAATATAAAACCTGTTGGCTGCAGGCCTTTTGAAAACAGCTGAATGTAACCATAATTCATCAGTGTGCTGCTAGCCACCAGAAGGGGTAAACTCAACAATGTTGGACTCTATGAAAAGGTCTGAATCTGAGCTTTAAATTGAGGTGTCACTCCAGTAAATCAGATCATGCTAGCCTGAAGGACCAGGCTAAAATATACAGAACAGATTTGACATCTGACCCAGCTCTGAAAGCTGTGTGGTATTGACCATACTAAATGTCTGATTTTAAGCAGCCAGGTTGTGATAGGATGGAAAGCCAACAATTGATGGAAAGAAGAGAACCTAAGCTTTAATTTGATGTGCAACATGTTTGATTTGAAGCAGGTTTACCAGAAATACAGGAGGATAAGTTAGAATATAAAACCAGTTGGCTGCAGGCCTTTTGAAAACAGCTGAATGTAACCATAATTCATCAGTGTGCTGCTAGCCACCAGAAGGGGTAAAATCAACAATGTTGGACTCTATGAAAAGGTCTGAATCTGAGCTTTAAATTGAGGTGTCACTCCAGTAAATCAGATCATGCTAGCCTGAAAGACCAGGCTAAATATACAGAACAGATTTGACATCTGACCCAGCTCTGAAAGCTGTGTGGTATTGACCATACTAAATGTCTGATTTTAAGCAGCCAGGTTGTGATAGGATGGAAAGCCAAAAATTGATGGAAAGAAGAGAACCTAAGCTTTAATTTGATGTGCAACATGTTTGATTTGAAGCAGGTTTACCAGAAATACAGGAGGATAAGTTAGAATATAAAACCTGTTGGCTGTAGGCCTTTTAAAAACAGCTGAATGTAACCATAATTCATCAGTGTGCTGCTAGCCACCAGAAGGGGTAAAATCAACAATGTTGGACTCTATGAAAAGGTCTGAATCTGAGCTTTAAATTGAGGTGTCATTCCAGTAAATCAGATCATGCTAGCCTGAAAGACCAGGCTAAATATACAGAACAGATTTGACCTCTGACCCAGCTCTGAAAGCTGTGTGGTATTGACCACACTAAATGTCTGATTTTAAGCAGCCAGGTTGTGCTATGATGGAAAGCCAACAATTGTTGGAAAGAAGAGAACCTAAGCTTTAATTTGATGTGCAACATGTTTGATTTGAAGCAGGTTTACCAGAAATACAGGAGGATAAGGTAGAATATAAAACCTGTTGGCTGCAGGCCTTTTGAAAACAGCTGAATGTAACCATAATTCATCAGTGTGCTGCTAGCCACCAGAAGGGGTAAAATCAACAATGTTGGACTCTATGAAAAGGTCTGAATCTGAGCTTTAAATTGAGGTGTCACTCAAGTAAATCAGATCATGCTAGCCTGAAGGACCAGGCTAAATATACAGAACAGATTTGACATCTGACCCAGCTCTGAAAGCTGTGTGGTATTGACCATACTAAATGTCTGATTTTAAGCAGCCAGGTTGTGATAGGATGGAAAGCCAACAATTGATGGAAAGAAGAGAACCTAAGCTTTAATTTGATGTGCAACATGTTTGATTTGAAGCAGGTTTACCAGAAATACAGGAGGATAAGGTAGAATATAAAACCTGTTGGCTGCAGGCCTTTTGAAAACAGCTGAATGTAACCATAATTCATCAGTGTGCTGCTAGCCACCAGAAGGGGTAAACTCAAAAATGTTGGACTCTATGAAAAGGTCTGAATCTGAGCTTTAAATTGAGGTGTCACTCCAGTAAATCAGATCATGCTAGCCTGAAGGACCAGGCTAAAATATACAGAACAGATTTGACATCTGACCCAGCTCTGAAAGCTGTGTGGTATTGACCATACTAAATGTCTGATTTTAAGCAGCCAGGTTGTGATAGGATGGAAAGCCAACAATTGATGGAAAGAAGAGAACCTAAGCTTTAATTTGATGTGCAACATGTTTGATTTGAAGCAGGTTTACCAGAAATACAGGAGGATAAGTTAGAATATAAAACCAGTTGGCTGCAGGCCTTTTGAAAACAGCTGAATGTAACCATAATTCATCAGTGTGCTGCTAGCCACCAGAAGGGGTAAAATCAACAATGTTGGACTCTATGAAAAGGTCTGAATCTGAGCTTTAAATTGAGGTGTCACTCCAGTAAATCAGATCATGCTAGCCTGAAAGACCAGGCTAAATATACAGAACAGATTTGACATCTGACCCAGCTCTGAAAGCTGTGTGGTATTGACCATACTAAATGTCTGATTTTAAGCAGCCAGGTTGTGATAGGATGGAAAGCCAAAAATTGATGGAAAGAAGAGAACCTAAGCTTTAATTTGATGTGCAACATGTTTGATTTGAAGCAGGTTTACCAGAAATACAGGAGGATAAGTTAGAATATAAAACCTGTTGGCTGTAGGCCTTTTAAAAACAGCTGAATGTAACCATAATTCATCAGTGTGCTGCTAGCCACCAGAAGGGGTAAAATCAACAATGTTGGACTCTATGAAAAGGTCTGAATCTGAGCTTTAAATTGAGGTGTCATTCCAGTAAATCAGATCATGCTAGCCTGAAAGACCAGGCTAAATATACAGAACAGATTTGACCTCTGACCCAGCTCTGAAAGCTGTGTGGTATTGACCACACTAAATGTCTGATTTTAAGCAGCCAGGTTGTGCTATGATGGAAAGCCAACAATTGTTGGAAAGAAGAGAACCTAAGCTTTAATTTGATGTGCAACATGTTTGATTTGAAGCAGGTTTACCAGAAATACAGGAGGATAAGGTAGAATATAAAACCTGTTGGCTGCAGGCCTTTTGAAAACAGCTGAATGTAACCATAATTCATCAGTGTGCTGCTAGCCACCAGAAGGGGTAAAATCAACAATGTTGGACTCTATGAAAAGGTCTGAATCTGAGCTTTAAATTGAGGTGTGACTCAAGTAAATCAGATCATGCTAGCCTGAAGGACCAGGCTAAATATACAGAACAGATTTGACATCTGACCCAGCTCTGAAAGCTGTGTGGTATTGACCATACTAAATGTCTGATTTTAAGCAGCCAGGTTGTGATAGGATGGAAAGCCAACAATTGATGGAAAGAAGAGAACCTAAGCTTTAATTTGATGTGCAACATGTTTGATTTGAAGCAGGTTTACCAGAAATACAGGAGGATAAGGTAGAATATAAAACCTGTTGGCTGCAGGCCTTTTGAAAACAGCTGAATGTAACCATAATTCATCAGTGTGCTGCTAGCCACCAGAAGGGGTAAACTCAACAATGTTGGACTCTATGAAAAGGTCTGAATCTGAGCTTTAAATTGAGGTGTCACTCCAGTAAATCAGATCATGCTAGCCTGAAGGACCAGGCTAAATATACAGAACAGATTTGACATCTGACCCAGCTCTGAAAGCTGTGTGGTATTGACCATACTAAATGTCTGATTTTAAGCAGCCAGGTTGTGATAGGATGGAAAGCCAACAATTGATGGAAAGAAGAGAACCTAAGCTTTAATTTGATGTGCAACATGTTTGATTTGAAGCAGGTTTACCAGAAATACAGGAGGATAAGGTAGAATATAAAACCTGTTGGCTGCAGGCCTTTTGAAAACAGCTGAATGTAACCATAATTCATCAGTGTGCTGCTAGCCACCAGAAGGGGTAAAATCAACAATGTTGGACTCTATGAAAAGGTCTGAATCTGAGCTTTAAATTGAGGTGTCACTCCAGTAAATCAGATCATGCTAGCCTGAAAGACCAGGCTAAATATACAGAACAGATTTGACCTCTGACCCAGCTCTGAAAGCTGTGTGGTATTGACCACACTAAATGTCTGATTTTAAGCAGCCAGGTTGTGCTATGATGGAAAGCCAACAATTGATGGAAAGAAGAGAACCTAAGCTTTAATTTGATGTGCAACATGTTTGATTTGAAGCAGGTTTACCAGAAATACAGGAGGATAAGTTAGAATAGAAAAACAGTTGGCTGCAGGCCTTTTAAAAACAGCTGAATATAACCATAATTCATCAGTGTGCTGCTAGCCACCAGAAGGTTTAAAATGAACAATGTTGGAGTCTATGAAAAGGTCTGAATCTGAGCTTTAAATTGAGGTGTCACTCAAGTAAATCAGATCATGCTAGCCTGAAAGACCAGGCTAAATATACAGAACAGATTTGACCTCTGACCCAGCTCTGAAAGCTGTGTGGTATTGACCACACTAAATGTCTGATTTTAAGCAGCCAGGTTGTGCTATGATGGAAAGCCAACAATTGATAGAAAGAAGAGAACCTAAGCTTTAATTTGATGTGCAACATGTTTGATTTGAAGCAGGTTTACCAGAAATACAGGAGGATAAGTTAGAATATAAAACCAGTTGGCTGCAGGCCTTTTAAAAACAGCTGAATATAACCATAATTCATCAGTGTGCTGCTAGCCACCAGAAGGTTTAAAATGAACAATGTTGGAGTCTATGAAAAGGTCTGAATCTGAGCTTTAAATTGAGGTGTCACTCCAGTAAATCAGATCATGCTAGCCTGAAAGACCAGGCTAAATATACAGAACAGATTTGACCTCTGACCCAGCTCTGAAAGCTGTGTGGTATTGACCACACTAAATGTCTGATTTTAAGCAGCCAGCTTGTGGTATGATGGAAAGCCAACAATTGTTGGAATGAAGAGAACCTAAGCTTTAATTTGATGTGCAACATGTTTGATTTGAAGCAGGTTTACCAGAAATACAGGAGGATAAGTTAGAATAGAAAACCAGTTGGCTGCAGGCCTTTTAAAAACAGCTGAATATAACCATAATTCATCAGTGTGCTGCTAGCCACCAGAAGGTTTAAAATGAACAATGTTGGAGTCTATGAAAAGGTCTGAATCTGAGCTTTAAATTGAGGTGTCACTCCAGTAAATCAGATCATGCTAGCCTGAAAGACCAGGCTAAATATACAGAACAGATTTGACCTCTGACCCAGCTCTGAAAGCTGTGTGGTATTGACCACACTAAATGTCTGATTTTAAGCAGCCAGCTTGTGATAGGATGGAAAGCCAACAATTGTTGGAAAGAAGAGAACCTAAGCTTTAATTTGATGTGCAACATGTTTGATTTGAAGCAGGTTTACCAGAAATACAGGAGGATAAGTTAGAATATAAAACCAGTTGGCTGCAGGCCTTTTGAAAACAGCTGAATGTAACCATAATTCATCAGTGTGCTGCTAGCCACCAGAAGGGGTAAACTCAACAATGTTGGACTCTATGAAAAGGTCTGAATCTGAGCTTTAAATTGAGGTGTCACTCCAGTAAATCAGATCATGCTAGCCTGAAAGACCAGGCTAAATATACAGAACAGATTTGACCTCTGACCCAGCTCTGAAAGCTGTGTGGTATTGACCACACTAAATGTCTGATTTTAAGCAGCCAGCTTGTGATAGGATGGAAAGCCAACAATTGTTGGAAAGAAGAGAACCTAAGCTTTAATTTGATGTGCAACATGTTTGATTTGAAGCAGGTTTACCAGAAATACAGGAGGATAAGGTAGAATATAAAACCAGTTGGCTGCAGGCCTTTTGAAAACAGCTGAATGTAACCATAATTCATCAGTGTGCTGCTAGCCACCAGAAGGGGTAAAATCAACAATGTTGGAGTCTATGAAAAGGTCTGAATCTGAGCTTTAAATTGAGGTGTCACTCAAGTAAATCAGATCATGCTAGCCTGAAGACCAGGCTAAATATACAGAACAGATTTGACCTCTGACCCAGCTCTGAAAGCTGTGTGGTATTGACCACACTAAATGTCTGATTTTAAGCAGCCAGTTTGTGATAGGATGGAAAGCCAACAATTGTTGGAAAGAAGAGAACCTAAGCTTTAATTTGATGTGCAACATGTTTGATTTGAAGCAGGTTTACCAGAAATACAGGAGGATAAGTTAGAATATAAAACCAGTTGGCTGCAGGCCTTTTAAAAACAGCTGAATATAACCATAATTCATCAGTGTGCTGCTAGCCACCAGAAGGGGTAAAATCAACAATGTTGGACTCTATGAAAAGGTCTGAATCTGAGCTTTAAATTGAGGTGTCACTAAAGTAAATCAGATCATGCTAGCCTGAAAGACCAGGCTAAATATACAGAACAGATTTGACCTCTGACCCAGCTCTGAAAGCTGTGTGGTATTGACCACACTAAATGTCTGATTTTAAGCAGCCAGGTTGTGCTATGATGGAAAGCCAACAATTGATGGAAAGAAGAGAACCTAAGCTTTAATTTGATGTGCAACATGTTTGATTTGAAGCAGGTTTACCAGAAATACAGGAGGATAAGTTAGAATAGAAAAACAGTTGGCTGCAGGCCTTTTAAAAACAGCTGAATATAACCATAATTCATCAGTGTGCTGCTAGCCACCAGAAGGTTTAAAATGAACAATGTTGGAGTCTATGAAAAGGTCTGAATCTGAGCTTTAAATTGAGGTGTCACTCCAGTAAATCAGATCATGCTAGCCTGAAAGACCAGGCTAAATATACAGAACAGATTTGACCTCTGACCCAGCTCTGAAAGCTGTGTGGTATTGACCACACTAAATGTCTGATTTTAAGCAGCCAGGTTGTGCTTTGATGGAAAGCCAACAATTGATGGAAAGAAGAGAACCTAAGCTTTAATTTGATGTGCAACATGTTTGATTTGAAGCAGGTTTACCAGAAATACAGGAGGATAAGGTAGAATATAAAACCTGTTGGCTGCAGGCCTTTTGAAAACAGCTGAATGTAACCATAATTCATCAGTGTGCTGCTAGCCACCAGAAGGGGTAAAATCAACAATGTTGGACTCTATGAAAAGGTCTGAATCTGAGCTTTAAATTGAGGTGTCACTCAAGTAAATCAGATCATGCTAGCCTGAAGACCAGGCTAAATATACAGAACAGATTTGACCTCTGACCCAGCTCTGAAAGCTGTGTGGTATTGACCACACTAAATGTCTGATTTTAAGCAACCAGGTTGTGCTATGATGGAAAGCCAACAATTGATGGAAAGAAGAGAACCTAAGCTTTAATTTGATGTGCAACATGTTTGATTTGAAGCAGGTTTACCAGAAATACAGGAGGATAAGGTAGAATATAAAACCTGTTGGCTGCAGGCCTTTTGAAAACAGCTGAATGTAACCATAATTCATCAGTGTGCTGCTAGCCACCAGAAGGGGTAAAATCAACAATGTTGGACTCTATGAAAAGGTCTGAATCTGAGCTTTAAATTGTGGTGTCACTCAAGTAAATCAGATCATGCTAGCCTGAAAGACCAGGCTAAATATACAGAACAGATTTGACCTCTGACCCAGCTCTGAAAGCTGTGTGGTATTGACCACACTAAATGTCTGATTTTAAGCAGCCAGCTTGTGATAGGATGGAAAGCCAACAATTGTTGGAAAGAAGAGAACCTAAGCTTTAATTTGATGTGCAACATGTTTGATTTGAAGCAGGTTTACCAGAAATACAGGAGGATAAGGTAGAATATAAAACCTGTTGGCTGCAGGCCTTTTGAAAACAGCTGAATGTAACCATAATTCATCAGTGTGCTGCTAGCCACCAGAAGGGGTAAAATCAACAATGTTGGACTCTATGAAAAGGTCTGAATCTGAGCTTTAAATTGAGGTGTCACTCCAGTAAATCAGATCATGCTAGCCTGAAAGACCAGGCTAAATATACAGAACAGATTTGACCTCTGACCCAGCTCTGAAAGCTGTGTGGTATTGACCACACTAAATGTCTGATTTTAAGCAGCCAGGTTGTGCTATGATGGAAAGCCAACAATTGATGGAAAGAAGAGAACCTAAGCTTTAATTTGATGTGCAACATGTTTGATTTGAAGCAGGTTTACCAGAAATACAGGAGGATAAGTTAGAATAGAAAAACAGTTGGCTGCAGGCCTTTTAAAAACAGCTGAATATAACCATAATTCATCAGTGTGCTGCTAGCCACCAGAAGGTTTAAAATGAACAATGTTGGAGTCTATGAAAAGGTCTGAATCTGAGCTTTAAATTGAGGTGTCACTCAAGTAAATCAGATCATGCTAGCCTGAAAGACCAGGCTAAATATACAGAACAGATTTGACCTCTGACCCAGCTCTGAAAGCTGTGTGGTATTGACCACACTAAATGTCTGATTTTAAGCAGCCAGGTTGTGCTATGATGGAAAGCCAACAATTGATAGAAAGAAGAGAACCTAAGCTTTAATTTGATGTGCAACATGTTTGATTTGAAGCAGGTTTACCAGAAATACAGGAGGATAAGTTAGAATATAAAACCAGTTGGCTGCAGGCCTTTTAAAAACAGCTGAATATAACCATAATTCATCAGTGTGCTGCTAGCCACCAGAAGGTTTAAAATGAACAATGTTGGAGTCTATGAAAAGGTCTGAATCTGAGCTTTAAATTGAGGTGTCACTCCAGTAAATCAGATCATGCTAGCCTGAAAGACCAGGCTAAATATACAGAACAGATTTGACCTCTGACCCAGCTCTGAAAGCTGTGTGGTATTGACCACACTAAATGTCTGATTTTAAGCAGCCAGCTTGTGGTATGATGGAAAGCCAACAATTGTTGGAATGAAGAGAACCTAAGCTTTAATTTGATGTGCAACATGTTTGATTTGAAGCAGGTTTACCAGAAATACAGGAGGATAAGTTAGAATAGAAAACCAGTTGGCTGCAGGCCTTTTAAAAACAGCTGAATATAACCATAATTCATCAGTGTGCTGCTAGCCACCAGAAGGTTTAAAATGAACAATGTTGGAGTCTATGAAAAGGTCTGAATCTGAGCTTTAAATTGAGGTGTCACTCCAGTAAATCAGATCATGCTAGCCTGAAAGACCAGGCTAAATATACAGAACAGATTTGACCTCTGACCCAGCTCTGAAAGCTGTGTGGTATTGACCACACTAAATGTCTGATTTTAAGCAGCCAGCTTGTGATAGGATGGAAAGCCAACAATTGTTGGAAAGAAGAGAACCTAAGCTTTAATTTGATGTGCAACATGTTTGATTTGAAGCAGGTTTACCAGAAATACAGGAGGATAAGTTAGAATATAAAACCAGTTGGCTGCAGGCCTTTTGAAAACAGCTGAATGTAACCATAATTCATCAGTGTGCTGCTAGCCACCAGAAGGGGTGAAATCAACAATGTTGGAGTCTATGAAAAGGTCTGAATCTGAGCTTTAAATTGAGGTGTCACTCAAGTAAATCAGATCATGCTAGCCTGAAGACCAGGCTAAATATACAGAACAGATTTGACCTCTGACCCAGCTCTGAAAGCTGTGTGGTATTGACCACACTAAATGTCTGATTTTAAGCAGCCAGTTTGTGATAGGATGGAAAGCCAACAATTGTTGGAAAGAAGAGAACCTAAGCTTTAATTTGATGTGCAACATGTTTGATTTGAAGCAGGTTTACCAGAAATACAGGAGGATAAGTTAGAATATAAAACCAGTTGGCTGCAGGCCTTTTAAAAACAGCTGAATATAACCATAATTCATCAGTGTGCTGCTAGCCACCAGAAGGTTTAAAATGAACAATGTTGGAGTCTATGAAAAGGTCTGAATCTGAGCTTTAAATTGAGGTGTCACTCCAGTAAATCAGATCATGCTAGCCTGAAAGACCAGGCTAAATATACAGAACAGATTTGACCTCTGACCCAGCTCTGAAAGCTGTGTGGTATTGACCACACTAAATGTCTGATTTTAAGCAGCCAGGTTGTGCTTTGATGGAAAGCCAACAATTGATGGAAAGAAGAGAACCTAAGCTTTAATTTGATGTGCAACATGTTTGATTTGAAGCAGGTTTACCAGAAATACAGGAGGATAAGGTAGAATATAAAACCTGTTGGCTGCAGGCCTTTTGAAAACAGCTGAATGTAACCATAATTCATCAGTGTGCTGCTAGCCACCAGAAGGGGTAAAATCAACAATGTTGGACTCTATGAAAAGGTCTGAATCTGAGCTTTAAATTGAGGTGTCACTCAAGTAAATCAGATCATGCTAGCCTGAAGACCAGGCTAAATATACAGAACAGATTTGACCTCTGACCCAGCTCTGAAAGCTGTGTGGTATTGACCACACTAAATGTCTGATTTTAAGCAACCAGGTTGTGCTATGATGGAAAGCCAACAATTGATGGAAAGAAGAGAACCTAAGCTTTAATTTGATGTGCAACATGTTTGATTTGAAGCAGGTTTACCAGAAATACAGGAGGATAAGGTAGAATATAAAACCTGTTGGCTGCAGGCCTTTTGAAAACAGCTGAATGTAACCATAATTCATCAGTGTGCTGCTAGCCACCAGAAGGGGTAAAATCAACAATGTTGGACTCTATGAAAAGGTCTGAATCTGAGCTTTAAATTGTGGTGTCACTCAAGTAAATCAGATCATGCTAGCCTGAAAGACCAGGCTAAATATACAGAACAGATTTGACCTCTGACCCAGCTCTGAAAGCTGTGTGGTATTGACCACACTAAATGTCTGATTTTAAGCAGCCAGCTTGTGATAGGATGGAAAGCCAACAATTGTTGGAAAGAAGAGAACCTAAGCTTTAATTTGATGTGCAACATGTTTGATTTGAAGCAGGTTTACCAGAAATACAGGAGGATAAGGTAGAATATAAAACCTGTTGGCTGCAGGCCTTTTGAAAACAGCTGAATGTAACCATAATTCATCAGTGTGCTGCTAGCCACCAGAAGGGGTAAAATCAACAATGTTGGACTCTATGAAAAGGTCTGAATCTGAGCTTTAAATTGAGGTGTCACTCAAGTAAATCAGATCATGCTAGCCTGAAGACCAGGCTAAATATACAGAACAGATTTGACCTCTGACCCAGCTCTGAAAGCTGTGTGGTATTGACCACACTAAATGACTGATTTTAAGCAACCAGGTTGTGCTATGATGGAAAGCCAACAATTGATGGAAAGAAGAGAACCTAAGCTTTAATTTGATGTGCAACATGTTTGATTTGAAGCAGGTTTACCAGAAATACAGGAGGATAAGGTAGAATATAAAACCTGTTGGCTGCAGGCCTTTTGAAAACAGCTGAATGTAACCATAATTCATCAGTGTGCTGCTAGCCACCAGAAGGGGTAAAATCAACAATGTTGGACTCTATGAAAAGGTCTGAATCTGAGCTTTAAATTGTGGTCTCACTCAAGTAAATCAGATCATGCTAGCCTGAAAGACCAGGCTAAATATACAGAACAGATTTGACCTCTGACCCAGCTCTGAAAGCTGTGTGGTATTGACCACACTAAATGTCTGATTTTAAGCAGCCAGCTTGTGATAGGAAGGAAAGCCAACAATTGATGGAAAGAAGAGAACCTAAGCTTTAATTTGATGTGCAACATGTTTGATTTGAAGCAGGTTTACCAGAAATACAGGAGGATAAGTTAGAATATAAAACCAGTTGGCTGCAGGCCTTTTAAAAACAGCTGAATATAACCATAATTCATCAGTGTGCTGCTAGCCACCAGAAGGTTTAAAATGAACAATGTTGGAGTCTATGAAAAGGTCTGAATCTGAGCTTTAAATTGAGGTGTCACTCCAGTAAATCAGATCATGCTAGCCTGAAAGACCAGGCTAAATATACAGAACAGATTTGACCTCTGACCCAGTTCTGAAAGCTGTGTGGTATTGACCACACTAAATGTCTGATTTTAAGCAGCCAGGTTGTGCTATGATGGAAAGCCAACAATTGATGGAAAGAAGAGAACCTAAGCTTTAATTTGATGTGCAACATGTTTGATTTGAAGCAGGTTTACCAGAAATACAGGAGGATAAGGTAGAATATAAAACCTGTTGGCTGCAGGCCTTTTGAAAACAGCTGAATGTAACCATAATTCATCAGTGTGCTGCTAGCCACCAGAAGGGGTAAAATCAACAATGTTGGACTCTATGAAAAGGTCTGAATCTTAGCTTTAAATTGAGGTGTCACTCAAGTAAATCAGATCATGCTAGCCTGAAAGACCAGGCTAAATATACAGAACAGATTTGACCTCTGACCCAGCTCTGAAAGCTGTGTGGTATTGACCACACTAAATGTCTGATTTTAAGCAGCCAGGTTGTGCTATGATGGAAAGCCAACAATTGATGGAAAGAAGAGAACCTAAGCTTTAATTTGATGTGCAACATGTTTGATTTGAAGCAGGTTTACCAGAAATACAGGAGGATAAGTTAGAATATAAAACCAGTTGGCTGCAGGCCTTTTAAAAACAGCTGAATATAACCATAATTCATCAGTGTGCTGCTAGCCACCAGAAGGTTTAAAATGAACAATGTTGGAGTCTATGAAAAGGTCTGAATCTGAGCTTTAAATTGAGGTGTCACTCCAGTAAATCAGATCATGCTAGCCTGAAAGACCAGGCTAAATATACAGAACAGATTTGACCTCTGACCCAGTTCTGAAAGCTGTGTGGTATTGACCACACTAAATGTCTGATTTTAAGCAGCCAGGTTGTGCTATGATGGAAAGCCAACAATTGATGGAAAGAAGAGAACCTAAGCTTTAATTTGATGTGCAACATGTTTGATTTGAAGCAGGTTTACCAGAAATACAGGAGGATAAGGTAGAATATAAAACCTGTTGGCTGCAGGCCTTTTGAAAACAGCTGAATGTAACCATAATTCATCAGTGTGCTGCTAGCCACCAGAAGGGGTAAAATCAACAATGTTGGACTCTATGAAAAGGTCTGAATCTTAGCTTTAAATTGAGGTGTCACTCAAGTAAATCAGATCATGCTAGCCTGAAAGACCAGGCTAAATATACAGAACAGATTTGACCTCTGACCCAGCTCTGAAAGCTGTGTGGTATTGACCACACTAAATGTCTGATTTTAAGCAGCCAGGTTGTGCTATGATGGAAAGCCAACAATTGATGGAAAGAAGAGAACCTAAGCTTTAATTTGATGTGCAACATGTTTGATTTGAAGCAGGTTTACCAGAAATACAGGAGGATAAGTTAGAATATAAAACCAGTTGGCTTCAGGCCTTTTAAAAACAGCTGAATATAACCATAATTCATCAGTGTGCTGCTAGCCAACAGAAGGTTTAAAATGAACAATGTTGGAGTCTATGAAAAGGTCTGAATCTCAGCTTTAAATTGAGGTGTCACTCCAGTAAATCAGATCATGCTAGCCTGAAAGACCAGGCTAAATATACAGAACAGATTTGACCTCTGACCCAGCTCTGAAAGCTGTGTGGTATTGACCACACTAAATGTCTGATTTTAAGCAGCCAGCTTGTGATAGGACGGAAAGCCAACAATTGTTGGAAAGAAGAGAACCTAAGCTTTAATTTGATGTGCAACATGTTTGATTTGAAGCAGGTTTACCAGAAATGCAGGAGGATAAGGTAGAATATAAAACCAGTTGGCTGCAGGCCTTTTAAAAACAGCTGAATATAACCATAATTCATCAGTGTGCTGCTAGCCACCAGAAGGGGTAAAATCAACAATGTTGGACTCTATGAAAAGGTCTGAATCTGAGCTTTAAATTGAGGTGTCACTCAAGTAAATCAGATCATGCTAGCCTGAAAGACCAGGCTAAATATACAGAACAGATTTGACCTCTGACCCAGCTCTGAAAGCTGTGTGGTATTGACCACACTAAATGTCTGATTTTAAGCAGCCAGGTTGTGCTATGATGGAAAGCCAACAATTGATGGAAAGAAGAGAACCTAAGCTTTAATTTGATGTGCAACATGTTTGATTTGAAGCAGGTTTACCAGAAATACAGGAGGATAAGTTAGAATATAAAACCAGTTGGCTGCAGGCCTTTTAAAAACAGCTGAATATAACCATAATTCATCAGTGTGCTGCTAGCCACCAGAAGGTTTAAAATGAACAATGTTGGAGTCTATGAAAAGGTCTGAATCTGAGCTTTAAATTGAGGTGTCACTCCAGTAAATCAGATCATGCTAGCCTGAAAGACCAGGCTAAATATACAGAACAGATTTGACCTCTGACCCAGCTCTGAAAGCTGTGTGGTATTGACCACACTAAATGTCTGATTTTAAGCAGCCAGGTTGTGCTATGATGGAAAGCCAACAATTGATGGAAAGAAGAGAACCTAAGCTTTAATTTGATGTGCAACATGTTTGATTTGAAGCAGGTTTACCAGAAATACAGGAGGATAAGGTAGAATATAAAACCTGTTGGCTGCAGGCCTTTTGAAAACAGCTGAATGTAACCATAATTCATCAGTGTGCTGCTAGCCACCAGAAGGGGTAAAATCAACAATGTTGGACTCTATGAAAAGGTCTGAATCTTAGCTTTAAATTGAGGTGTCACTCAAGTAAATCAGATCATGCTAGCCTGAAAGACCAGGCTAAATATACAGAACAGATTTGACCTCTGACCCAGCTCTGAAAGCTGTGTGGTATTGACCACACTAAATGTCTGATTTTAAGCAGCCAGGTTGTGCTATGATGGAAAGCCAACAATTGATGGAAAGAAGAGAACCTAAGCTTTAATTTGATGTGCAACATGTTTGATTTGAAGCAGGTTTACCAGAAATACAGGAGGATAAGTTAGAATATAAAACCAGTTGGCTTCAGGCCTTTTAAAAACAGCTGAATATAACCATAATTCATCAGTGTGCTGCTAGCCAACAGAAGGTTTAAAATGAACAATGTTGGAGTCTATGAAAAGGTCTGAATCTGAGCTTTAAATTGAGGTGTCACTCCAGTAAATCAGATCATGCTAGCCTGAAAGACCAGGCTAAATATACAGAACAGATTTGACCTCTGACCCAGCTCTGAAAGCTGTGTGGTATTGACCACACTAAATGTCTGATTTTAAGCAGCCAGGTTGTGCTTTGATGGAAAGCCAACAATTGATGGAAAGAAGAGAACCTAAGCTTTAATTTGATGTGCAACATGTTTGATTTGAAGCAGGTTTACCAGAAATACAGGAGGATAAGGTAGAATATAAAACCTGTTGGCTGCAGGCCTTTTGAAAACAGCTGAATGTAACCATAATTCATCAGTGTGCTGCTAGCCACCAGAAGGGGTAAAATCAACAATGTTGGACTCTATGAAAAGGTCTGAATCTGAGCTTTAAATTGAGGTGTCACTCAAGTAAATCAGATCATGCTAGCCTGAAGACCAGGCTAAATATACAGAACAGATTTGACCTCTGACCCAGCTCTGAAAGCTGTGTGGTATTGACCACACTAAATGTCTGATTTTAAGCAACCAGGTTGTGCTATGATGGAAAGCCAACAATTGATGGAAAGAAGAGAACCTAAGCTTTAATTTGATGTGCAACATGTTTGATTTGAAGCAGGTTTACCAGAAATACAGGAGGATAAGGTAGAATATAAAACCTGTTGGCTGCAGGCCTTTTGAAAACAGCTGAATGTAACCATAATTCATCAGTGTGCTGCTAGCCACCAGAAGGGGTAAAATCAACAATGTTGGACTCTATGAAAAGGTCTGAATCTGAGCTTTAAATTGTGGTGTCACTCAAGTAAATCAGATCATGCTAGCCTGAAAGACCAGGCTAAATATACAGAACAGATTTGACCTCTGACCCAGCTCTGAAAGCTGTGTGGTATTGACCACACTAAATGTCTGATTTTAAGCAGCCAGCTTGTGATAGGATGGAAAGCCAACAATTGTTGGAAAGAAGAGAACCTAAGCTTTAATTTGATGTGCAACATGTTTGATTTGAAGCAGGTTTACCAGAAATACAGGAGGATAAGGTAGAATATAAAACCTGTTGGCTGCAGGCCTTTTGAAAACAGCTGAATGTAACCATAATTCATCAGTGTGCTGCTAGCCACCAGAAGGGGTAAAATCAACAATGTTGGACTCTATGAAAAGGTCTGAATCTGAGCTTTAAATTGAGGTGTCACTCAAGTAAATCAGATCATGCTAGCCTGAAGACCAGGCTAAATATACAGAACAGATTTGACCTCTGACCCAGCTCTGAAAGCTGTGTGGTATTGACCACACTAAATGACTGATTTTAAGCAACCAGGTTGTGCTATGATGGAAAGCCAACAATTGATGGAAAGAAGAGAACCTAAGCTTTAATTTGATGTGCAACATGTTTGATTTGAAGCAGGTTTACCAGAAATACAGGAGGATAAGGTAGAATATAAAACCTGTTGGCTGCAGGCCTTTTGAAAACAGCTGAATGTAACCATAATTCATCAGTGTGCTGCTAGCCACCAGAAGGGGTAAAATCAACAATGTTGGACTCTATGAAAAGGTCTGAATCTGAGCTTTAAATTGTGGTCTCACTCAAGTAAATCAGATCATGCTAGCCTGAAAGACCAGGCTAAATATACAGAACAGATTTGACCTCTGACCCAGCTCTGAAAGCTGTGTGGTATTGACCACACTAAATGTCTGATTTTAAGCAGCCAGCTTGTGATAGGAAGGAAAGCCAACAATTGATGGAAAGAAGAGAACCTAAGCTTTAATTTGATGTGCAACATGTTTGATTTGAAGCAGGTTTACCAGAAATACAGGAGGATAAGTTAGAATATAAAACCAGTTGGCTGCAGGCCTTTTAAAAACAGCTGAATATAACCATAATTCATCAGTGTGCTGCTAGCCACCAGAAGGTTTAAAATGAACAATGTTGGAGTCTATGAAAAGGTCTGAATCTGAGCTTTAAATTGAGGTGTCACTCCAGTAAATCAGATCATGCTAGCCTGAAAGACCAGGCTAAATATACAGAACAGATTTGACCTCTGACCCAGTTCTGAAAGCTGTGTGGTATTGACCACACTAAATGTCTGATTTTAAGCAGCCAGGTTGTGCTATGATGGAAAGCCAACAATTGATGGAAAGAAGAGAACCTAAGCTTTAATTTGATGTGCAACATGTTTGATTTGAAGCAGGTTTACCAGAAATACAGGAGGATAAGGTAGAATATAAAACCTGTTGGCTGCAGGCCTTTTGAAAACAGCTGAATGTAACCATAATTCATCAGTGTGCTGCTAGCCACCAGAAGGGGTAAAATCAACAATGTTGGACTCTATGAAAAGGTCTGAATCTTAGCTTTAAATTGAGGTGTCACTCAAGTAAATCAGATCATGCTAGCCTGAAAGACCAGGCTAAATATACAGAACAGATTTGACCTCTGACCCAGCTCTGAAAGCTGTGTGGTATTGACCACACTAAATGTCTGATTTTAAGCAGCCAGGTTGTGCTATGATGGAAAGCCAACAATTGATGGAAAGAAGAGAACCTAAGCTTTAATTTGATGTGCAACATGTTTGATTTGAAGCAGGTTTACCAGAAATACAGGAGGATAAGTTAGAATATAAAACCAGTTGGCTGCAGGCCTTTTAAAAACAGCTGAATATAACCATAATTCATCAGTGTGCTGCTAGCCACCAGAAGGTTTAAAATGAACAATGTTGGAGTCTATGAAAAGGTCTGAATCTGAGCTTTAAATTGAGGTGTCACTCCAGTAAATCAGATCATGCTAGCCTGAAAGACCAGGCTAAATATACAGAACAGATTTGACCTCTGACCCAGTTCTGAAAGCTGTGTGGTATTGACCACACTAAATGTCTGATTTTAAGCAGCCAGGTTGTGCTATGATGGAAAGCCAACAATTGATGGAAAGAAGAGAACCTAAGCTTTAATTTGATGTGCAACATGTTTGATTTGAAGCAGGTTTACCAGAAATACAGGAGGATAAGGTAGAATATAAAACCTGTTGGCTGCAGGCCTTTTGAAAACAGCTGAATGTAACCATAATTCATCAGTGTGCTGCTAGCCACCAGAAGGGGTAAAATCAACAATGTTGGACTCTATGAAAAGGTCTGAATCTTAGCTTTAAATTGAGGTGTCACTCAAGTAAATCAGATCATGCTAGCCTGAAAGACCAGGCTAAATATACAGAACAGATTTGACCTCTGACCCAGCTCTGAAAGCTGTGTGGTATTGACCACACTAAATGTCTGATTTTAAGCAGCCAGGTTGTGCTATGATGGAAAGCCAACAATTGATGGAAAGAAGAGAACCTAAGCTTTAATTTGATGTGCAACATGTTTGATTTGAAGCAGGTTTACCAGAAATACAGGAGGATAAGTTAGAATATAAAACCAGTTGGCTTCAGGCCTTTTAAAAACAGCTGAATATAACCATAATTCATCAGTGTGCTGCTAGCCAACAGAAGGTTTAAAATGAACAATGTTGGAGTCTATGAAAAGGTCTGAATCTCAGCTTTAAATTGAGGTGTCACTCCAGTAAATCAGATCATGCTAGCCTGAAAGACCAGGCTAAATATACAGAACAGATTTGACCTCTGACCCAGCTCTGAAAGCTGTGTGGTATTGACCACACTAAATGTCTGATTTTAAGCAGCCAGCTTGTGATAGGACGGAAAGCCAACAATTGTTGGAAAGAAGAGAACCTAAGCTTTAATTTGATGTGCAACATGTTTGATTTGAAGCAGGTTTACCAGAAATGCAGGAGGATAAGGTAGAATATAAAACCAGTTGGCTGCAGGCCTTTTAAAAACAGCTGAATATAACCATAATTCATCAGTGTGCTGCTAGCCACCAGAAGGGGTAAAATCAACAATGTTGGACTCTATGAAAAGGTCTGAATCTGAGCTTTAAATTGAGGTGTCACTCAAGTAAATCAGATCATGCTAGCCTGAAAGACCAGGCTAAATATACAGAACAGATTTGACCTCTGACCCAGCTCTGAAAGCTGTGTGGTATTGACCACACTAAATGTCTGATTTTAAGCAGCCAGGTTGTGCTATGATGGAAAGCCAACAATTGATGGAAAGAAGAGAACCTAAGCTTTAATTTGATGTGCAACATGTTTGATTTGAAGCAGGTTTACCAGAAATACAGGAGGATAAGTTAGAATATAAAACCAGTTGGCTGCAGGCCTTTTAAAAACAGCTGAATATAACCATAATTCATCAGTGTGCTGCTAGCCACCAGAAGGTTTAAAATGAACAATGTTGGAGTCTATGAAAAGGTCTGAATCTGAGCTTTAAATTGAGGTGTCACTCCAGTAAATCAGATCATGCTAGCCTGAAAGACCAGGCTAAATATACAGAACAGATTTGACCTCTGACCCAGCTCTGAAAGCTGTGTGGTATTGACCACACTAAATGTCTGATTTTAAGCAGCCAGGTTGTGCTATGATGGAAAGCCAACAATTGATGGAAAGAAGAGAACCTAAGCTTTAATTTGATGTGCAACATGTTTGATTTGAAGCAGGTTTACCAGAAATACAGGAGGATAAGGTAGAATATAAAACCTGTTGGCTGCAGGCCTTTTGAAAACAGCTGAATGTAACCATAATTCATCAGTGTGCTGCTAGCCACCAGAAGGGGTAAAATCAACAATGTTGGACTCTATGAAAAGGTCTGAATCTTAGCTTTAAATTGAGGTGTCACTCAAGTAAATCAGATCATGCTAGCCTGAAAGACCAGGCTAAATATACAGAACAGATTTGACCTCTGACCCAGCTCTGAAAGCTGTGTGGTATTGACCACACTAAATGTCTGATTTTAAGCAGCCAGGTTGTGCTATGATGGAAAGCCAACAATTGATGGAAAGAAGAGAACCTAAGCTTTAATTTGATGTGCAACATGTTTGATTTGAAGCAGGTTTACCAGAAATACAGGAGGATAAGTTAGAATATAAAACCAGTTGGCTTCAGGCCTTTTAAAAACAGCTGAATATAACCATAATTCATCAGTGTGCTGCTAGCCAACAGAAGGTTTAAAATGAACAATGTTGGAGTCTATGAAAAGGTCTGAATCTGAGCTTTAAATTGAGGTGTCACTCCAGTAAATCAGATCATGCTAGCCTGAAAGACCAGGCTAAATATACAGAACAGATTTGACCTCTGACCCAGCTCTGAAAGCTGTGTGGTATTGACCACACTAAATGTCTGATTTTAAGCAGCCAGCTTGTGATAGGACGGAAAGCCAACAATTGTTGGAAAGAAGAGAACCTAAGCTTTAATTTGATGTGCAACATGTTTGATTTGAAGCAGGTTTACCAGAAATGCAGGAGGATAAGGTAGAATATAAAACCAGTTGGCTGCAGGTCTTTTGAAAACAGCTGAATGTAACCATAATTCATCAGTGTGCTGCTAGCCACCAGAAGGGTTAAAATCAACAATGTTGGACTCTATGAAAAGGTATGAATCTGAGGTTTACATGGAGGTATCACTCCAGTAAATCAGATCATGCTAGCCTGAAAGACCAGGCTAAATATACAGAACAGATTTGACCTCTGACCCAGCTCTGAAAGCTGTGTGGTATTGACCACACTAAATGTCTGATTTTAAGCAGCCAGGTTGTGCTATGATGGAAAGCCAACAATTGATGGAAAGAAGAGAACCTAAGCTTTAATTTGATGTGCAACATGTTTGATTTGAAGCAGGTTTACCAGAAATACAGGAGGATAAGGTAGAATATAAAACCTGTTGGCTGCAGGCCTTTTGAAAACAGCTGAATGTAACCATAATTCATCAGTGTGCTGCTAGCCACCAGAAGGGGTAAAATCAACAATGTTGGACTCTATGAAAAGGTCTGAATCTGAGCTTTAAATTGAGGTGTCACTCCAGTAAATCAGATCATGCTAGCCTGAAAGACCAGGCTAAATATACAGAACAGATTTGACCTCTGACCCAGCTCTGAAAGCTGTGTGGTATTGACCACACTAAATGTCTGATTTTAAGCAGCCAGCTTCTGATAGGATGGAAAGCCAACAATTGTTGGAAAGAAGAGAACCTAAGCTTTAATTTGATGTGCAACATGTTTGATTTGAAGCAGGTTTACCAGAAATACAGGAGGATAAGTTAGAATAGAAAACCAGTTGGCTGCAGGCCTTTTAAAAACAGCTGAATATAACCATAATTCATCAGTGTGCTGCTAGCCACCAGAAGGTTTAAAATGAACAATGTTGGAGTCTATGAAAAGGTCTGAATCTGAGCTTTAAATTGAGGTGTCACTCCAGTAAATCAGATCATGCTAGCCTGAAAGACCAGGCTAAATATACAGAACAGATTTGACCTCTGACCCAGCTCTGAAAGCTGTGTGGTATTGACCACACTAAATGTCTGATTTTAAGCAGCCAGGTTGTGCTTTGATGGAAAGCCAACAATTGATGGAAAGAAGAGAACCTAAGCTTTAATTTGATGTGCAACATGTTTGATTTGAAGCAGGTTTACCAGAAATACAGGAGGATAAGGTAGAATATAAAACCTGTTGGCTGCAGGCCTTTTGAAAACAGCTGAATGTAACCATAATTCATCAGTGTGCTGCTAGCCACCAGAAGGGGTAAAATCAACAATGTTGGACTCTATGAAAAGGTCTGAATCTGAGCTTTAAATTGAGGTGTCACTCAAGTAAATCAGATCATGCTAGCCTGAAAGACCAGGCTAAATATACAGAACAGATTTGACCTCTGACCCAGCTCTGAAAGCTGTGTGGTATTGACCACACTAAATGTCTGATTTTAAGCAGCCAGCTTGTGATAGGAAGGAAAGCCAACAATTGATGGAAAGAAGAGAACCTAAGCTTTAATTTGATGTGCAACATGTTTGATTTGAAGCAGGTTTACCAGAAATACAGGAGGATAAGTTAGAATATAAAACCAGTTGGCTGCAGGCCTTTTAAAAACAGCTGAATATAACCATAATTCATCAGTGTGCTGCTAGCCACCAGAAGGTTTAAAATGAACAATGTTGGAGTCTATGAAAAGGTCTGAATCTGAGCTTTAAATTGAGGTGTCACTCCAGTAAATCAGATCATGCTAGCCTGAAAGACCAGGCTAAATATACAGAACAGATTTGACCTCTGACCCAGTTCTGAAAGCTGTGTGGTATTGACCACACTAAATGTCTGATTTTAAGCAGCCAGGTTGTGCTATGATGGAAAGCCAACAATTGATGGAAAGAAGAGAACCTAAGCTTTAATTTGATGTGCAACATGTTTGATTTGAAGCAGGTTTACCAGAAATACAGGAGGATAAGGTAGAATATAAAACCTGTTGGCTGCAGGCCTTTTGAAAACAGCTGAATGTAACCATAATTCATCAGTGTGCTGCTAGCCACCAGAAGGGGTAAAATCAACAATGTTGGACTCTATGAAAAGGTCTGAATCTTAGCTTTAAATTGAGGTGTCACTCAAGTAAATCAGATCATGCTAGCCTGAAAGACCAGGCTAAATATACAGAACAGATTTGACCTCTGACCCAGCTCTGAAAGCTGTGTGGTATTGACCACACTAAATGTCTGATTTTAAGCAGCCAGCTTGTGATAGGAAGGAAAGCCAACAATTGATGGAAAGAAGAGAACCTAAGCTTTAATTTGATGTGCAACATGTTTGATTTGAAGCAGGTTTACCAGAAATACAGGAGGATAAGTTAGAATATAAAACCAGTTGGCTGCAGGCCTTTTAAAAACAGCTGAATATAACCATAATTCATCAGTGTGCTGCTAGCCACCAGAAGGTTTAAAATGAACAATGTTGGAGTCTATGAAAAGGTCTGAATCTGAGCTTTAAATTGAGGTGTCACTCCAGTAAATCAGATCATGCTAGCCTGAAAGACCAGGCTAAATATACAGAACAGATTTGACCTCTGACCCAGTTCTGAAAGCTGTGTGGTATTGACCACACTAAATGTCTGATTTTAAGCAGCCAGGTTGTGCTATGATGGAAAGCCAACAATTGATGGAAAGAAGAGAACCTAAGCTTTAATTTGATGTGCAACATGTTTGATTTGAAGCAGGTTTACCAGAAATACAGGAGGATAAGGTAGAATATAAAACCTGTTGGCTGCAGGCCTTTTGAAAACAGCTGAATGTAACCATAATTCATCAGTGTGCTGCTAGCCACCAGAAGGGTTAAAATCAACAATGTTGGACTCTATGAAAAGGTATGAATCTGAGGTTTACATGGAGGTATCACTCCAGTAAATCAGATCATGCTAGCCTGAAAGACCAGGCTAAATATACAGAACAGATTTGACCTCTGACCCAGCTCTGAAAGCTGTGTGGTATTGACCACACTAAATGTCTGATTTTAAGCAGCCAGGTTGTGCTATGATGGAAAGCCAACAATTGATGGAAAGAAGAGAACCTAAGCTTTAATTTGATGTGCAACATGTTTGATTTGAAGCAGGTTTACCAGAAATACAGGAGGATAAGGTAGAATATAAAACCTGTTGGCTGCAGGCCTTTTGAAAACAGCTGAATGTAACCATAATTCATCAGTGTGCTGCTAGCCACCAGAAGGGGTAAAATCAACAATGTTGGACTCTATGAAAAGGTCTGAATCTGAGCTTTAAATTGAGGTGTCACTCCAGTAAATCAGATCATGCTAGCCTGAAAGACCAGGCTAAATATACAGAACAGATTTGACCTCTGACCCAGCTCTGAAAGCTGTGTGGTATTGACCACACTAAATGTCTGATTTTAAGCAGCCAGCTTCTGATAGGATGGAAAGCCAACAATTGTTGGAAAGAAGAGAACCTAAGCTTTAATTTGATGTGCAACATGTTTGATTTGAAGCAGGTTTACCAGAAATACAGGAGGATAAGTTAGAATAGAAAACCAGTTGGCTGCAGGCCTTTTAAAAACAGCTGAATATAACCATAATTCATCAGTGTGCTGCTAGCCACCAGAAGGTTTAAAATGAACAATGTTGGAGTCTATGAAAAGGTCTGAATCTGAGCTTTAAATTGAGGTGTCACTCCAGTAAATCAGATCATGCTAGCCTGAAAGACCAGGCTAAATATACAGAACAGATTTGACCTCTGACCCAGCTCTGAAAGCTGTGTGGTATTGACCACACTAAATGTCTGATTTTAAGCAGCCAGCTTGTGCTATGATGGAAAGCCAACAATTGATGGAAAGAAGAGAACCTAAGCTTTAATTTGATGTGCAACATGTTTGATTTGAAGCAGGTTTACCAGAAATACAGGAGGATAAGGTAGAATATAAAACCTGTTGGCTGCAGGCCTTTTGAAAACAGCTGAATGTAACCATAATTCATCAGTGTGCTGCTAGCCACCAGAAGGGGTAAAATCAACAATGTTGGACTCTATGAAAAGGTCTGAATCTTAGCTTTAAATTGAGGTGTCACTCAAGTAAATCAGATCATGCTAGCCTGAAAGACCAGGCTAAATATACAGAACAGATTTGACCTCTGACCCAGCTCTGAAAGCTGTGTGGTATTGACCACACTAAATGTCTGATTTTAAGCAGCCAGGTTGTGCTATGATGGAAAGCCAACAATTGATGGAAAGAAGAGAACCTAAGCTTTAATTTGATGTGCAACATGTTTGATTTGAAGCAGGTTTACCAGAAATACAGGAGGATAAGGTAGAATATAAAACCTGTTGGCTGCAGGCCTTTTGAAAACAGCTGAATGTAACCATAATTCATCAGTGTGCTGCTAGCCACCAGAAGGGGTAAAATCAACAATGTTGGACTCTATGAAAAGGTCTGAATCTGAGCTTTAAATTGAGGTGTCACTCAAGTAAATCAGATCATGCTAGCCTGAAAGACCAGGCTAAATATACAGAACAGATTTGACCTCTGACCCAGCTCTGAAAGCTGTGTGGTATTGACCACACTAAATGTCTGATTTTAAGCAGCCAGCTTGTGATAGGAAGGAAAGCCAACAATTGATGGAAAGAAGAGAACCTAAGCTTTAATTTGATGTGCAACATGTTTGATTTGAAGCAGGTTTACCAGAAATACAGGAGGATAAGTTAGAATATAAAACCAGTTGGCTGCAGGCCTTTTAAAAACAGCTGAATATAACCATAATTCATCAGTGTGCTGCTAGCCACCAGAAGGTTTAAAATGAACAATGTTGGAGTCTATGAAAAGGTCTGAATCTGAGCTTTAAATTGAGGTGTCACTCCAGTAAATCAGATCATGCTAGCCTGAAAGACCAGGCTAAATATACAGAACAGATTTGACCTCTGACCCAGTTCTGAAAGCTGTGTGGTATTGACCACACTAAATGTCTGATTTTAAGCAGCCAGGTTGTGCTATGATGGAAAGCCAACAATTGATGGAAAGAAGAGAACCTAAGCTTTAATTTGATGTGCAACATGTTTGATTTGAAGCAGGTTTACCAGAAATACAGGAGGATAAGGTAGAATATAAAACCTGTTGGCTGCAGGCCTTTTGAAAACAGCTGAATGTAACCATAATTCATCAGTGTGCTGCTAGCCACCAGAAGGGGTAAAATCAACAATGTTGGACTCTATGAAAAGGTCTGAATCTTAGCTTTAAATTGAGGTGTCACTCAAGTAAATCAGATCATGCTAGCCTGAAAGACCAGGCTAAATATACAGAACAGATTTGACCTCTGACCCAGCTCTGAAAGCTGTGTGGTATTGACCACACTAAATGTCTGATTTTAAGCAGCCAGCTTGTGATAGGAAGGAAAGCCAACAATTGATGGAAAGAAGAGAACCTAAGCTTTAATTTGATGTGCAACATGTTTGATTTGAAGCAGGTTTACCAGAAATACAGGAGGATAAGTTAGAATATAAAACCAGTTGGCTGCAGGCCTTTTAAAAACAGCTGAATATAACCATAATTCATCAGTGTGCTGCTAGCCACCAGAAGGTTTAAAATGAACAATGTTGGAGTCTATGAAAAGGTCTGAATCTGAGCTTTAAATTGAGGTGTCACTCCAGTAAATCAGATCATGCTAGCCTGAAAGACCAGGCTAAATATACAGAACAGATTTGACCTCTGACCCAGTTCTGAAAGCTGTGTGGTATTGACCACACTAAATGTCTGATTTTAAGCAGCCAGGTTGTGCTATGATGGAAAGCCAACAATTGATGGAAAGAAGAGAACCTAAGCTTTAATTTGATGTGCAACATGTTTGATTTGAAGCAGGTTTACCAGAAATACAGGAGGATAAGGTAGAATATAAAACCTGTTGGCTGCAGGCCTTTTGAAAACAGCTGAATGTAACCATAATTCATCAGTGTGCTGCTAGCCACCAGAAGGGTTAAAATCAACAATGTTGGACTCTATGAAAAGGTATGAATCTGAGGTTTACATGGAGGTATCACTCCAGTAAATCAGATCATGCTAGCCTGAAAGACCAGGCTAAATATACAGAACAGATTTGACCTCTGACCCAGCTCTGAAAGCTGTGTGGTATTGACCACACTAAATGTCTGATTTTAAGCAGCCAGGTTGTGCTATGATGGAAAGCCAACAATTGATGGAAAGAAGAGAACCTAAGCTTTAATTTGATGTGCAACATGTTTGATTTGAAGCAGGTTTACCAGAAATACAGGAGGATAAGGTAGAATATAAAACCTGTTGGCTGCAGGCCTTTTGAAAACAGCTGAATGTAACCATAATTCATCAGTGTGCTGCTAGCCACCAGAAGGGGTAAAATCAACAATGTTGGACTCTATGAAAAGGTCTGAATCTGAGCTTTAAATTGAGGTGTCACTCCAGTAAATCAGATCATGCTAGCCTGAAAGACCAGGCTAAATATACAGAACAGATTTGACCTCTGACCCAGCTCTGAAAGCTGTGTGGTATTGACCACACTAAATGTCTGATTTTAAGCAGCCAGCTTCTGATAGGATGGAAAGCCAACAATTGTTGGAAAGAAGAGAACCTAAGCTTTAATTTGATGTGCAACATGTTTGATTTGAAGCAGGTTTACCAGAAATACAGGAGGATAAGTTAGAATAGAAAACCAGTTGGCTGCAGGCCTTTTAAAAACAGCTGAATATAACCATAATTCATCAGTGTGCTGCTAGCCACCAGAAGGTTTAAAATGAACAATGTTGGAGTCTATGAAAAGGTCTGAATCTGAGCTTTAAATTGAGGTGTCACTCCAGTAAATCAGATCATGCTAGCCTGAAAGACCAGGCTAAATATACAGAACAGATTTGACCTCTGACCCAGCTCTGAAAGCTGTGTGGTATTGACCACACTAAATGTCTGATTTTAAGCAGCCAGCTTGTGCTATGATGGAAAGCCAACAATTGATGGAAAGAAGAGAACCTAAGCTTTAATTTGATGTGCAACATGTTTGATTTGAAGCAGGTTTACCAGAAATACAGGAGGATAAGGTAGAATATAAAACCTGTTGGCTGCAGGCCTTTTGAAAACAGCTGAATGTAACCATAATTCATCAGTGTGCTGCTAGCCACCAGAAGGGGTAAAATCAACAATGTTGGACTCTATGAAAAGGTCTGAATCTTAGCTTTAAATTGAGGTGTCACTCAAGTAAATCAGATCATGCTAGCCTGAAAGACCAGGCTAAATATACAGAACAGATTTGACCTCTGACCCAGCTCTGAAAGCTGTGTGGTATTGACCACACTAAATGTCTGATTTTAAGCAGCCAGGTTGTGCTATGATGGAAAGCCAACAATTGATGGAAAGAAGAGAACCTAAGCTTTAATTTGATGTGCAACATGTTTGATTTGAAGCAGGTTTACCAGAAATACAGGAGGATAAGTTAGAATATAAAACCAGTTGGCTTCAGGCCTTTTAAAAACAGCTGAATATAACCATAATTCATCAGTGTGCTGCTAGCCAACAGAAGGTTTAAAATGAACAATGTTGGAGTCTATGAAAAGGTCTGAATCTGAGCTTTAAATTGAGGTGTCACTCCAGTAAATCAGATCATGCTAGCCTGAAAGACCAGGCTAAATATACAGAACAGATTTGACCTCTGACCCAGCTCTGAAAGCTGTGTGGTATTGACCACACTAAATGTCTGATTTTAAGCAGCCAGCTTGTGATAGGACGGAAAGCCAACAATTGTTGGAAAGAAGAGAACCTAAGCTTTAATTTGATGTGCAACATGTTTGATTTGAAGCAGGTTTACCAGAAATGCAGGAGGATAAGGTAGAATATAAAACCAGTTGGCTGCAGGTCTTTTGAAAACAGCTGAATGTAACCATAATTCATCAGTGTGCTGCTAGCCACCAGAAGGGTTAAAATCAACAATGTTGGACTCTATGAAAAGGTATGAATCTGAGGTTTACATGGAGGTATCACTCCAGTAAATCAGATCATGCTAGCCTGAAAGACCAGGCTAAATATACAGAACAGATTTGACCTCTGACCCAGCTCTGAAAGCTGTGTGGTATTGACCACACTAAATGTCTGATTTTAAGCAGCCAGGTTGTGCTATGATGGAAAGCCAACAATTGATGGAAAGAAGAGAACCTAAGCTTTAATTTGATGTGCAACATGTTTGATTTGAAGCAGGTTTACCAGAAATACAGGAGGATAAGGTAGAATATAAAACCTGTTGGCTGCAGGCCTTTTGAAAACAGCTGAATGTAACCATAATTCATCAGTGTGCTGCTAGCCACCAGAAGGGGTAAAATCAACAATGTTGGACTCTATGAAAAGGTCTGAATCTGAGCTTTAAATTGAGGTGTCACTCCAGTAAATCAGATCATGCTAGCCTGAAAGACCAGGCTAAATATACAGAACAGATTTGACCTCTGACCCAGCTCTGAAAGCTGTGTGGTATTGACCACACTAAATGTCTGATTTTAAGCAGCCAGCTTCTGATAGGATGGAAAGCCAACAATTGTTGGAAAGAAGAGAACCTAAGCTTTAATTTGATGTGCAACATGTTTGATTTGAAGCAGGTTTACCAGAAATACAGGAGGATAAGTTAGAATAGAAAACCAGTTGGCTGCAGGCCTTTTAAAAACAGCTGAATATAACCATAATTCATCAGTGTGCTGCTAGCCACCAGAAGGTTTAAAATGAACAATGTTGGAGTCTATGAAAAGGTCTGAATCTGAGCTTTAAATTGAGGTGTCACTCCAGTAAATCAGATCATGCTAGCCTGAAAGACCAGGCTAAATATACAGAACAGATTTGACCTCTGACCCAGCTCTGAAAGCTGTGTGGTATTGACCACACTAAATGTCTGATTTTAAGCAGCCAGCTTGTGCTATGATGGAAAGCCAACAATTGATGGAAAGAAGAGAACCTAAGCTTTAATTTGATGTGCAACATGTTTGATTTGAAGCAGGTTTACCAGAAATACAGGAGGATAAGGTAGAATATAAAACCTGTTGGCTGCAGGCCTTTTGAAAACAGCTGAATGTAACCATAATTCATCAGTGTGCTGCTAGCCACCAGAAGGGGTAAAATCAACAATGTTGGACTCTATGAAAAGGTCTGAATCTGAGCTTTAAATTGAGGTGTCACTCAAGTAAATCAGATCATGCTAGCCTGAAAGACCAGGCTAAATATACAGAACAGATTTGACCTCTGACCCAGCTCTGAAAGCTGTGTGGTATTGACCACACTAAATGTCTGATTTTAAGCAGCCAGGTTGTGCTATGATGGAAAGCCAACAATTGATGGAAAGAAGAGAACCTAAGCTTTAATTTGATGTGCAACATGTTTGATTTGAAGCAGGTTTACCAGAAATACAGGAGGATAAGTTAGAATATAAAACCAGTTGGCTGCAGGCCTTTTAAAAACAGCTGAATATAACCATAATTCATCAGTGTGCTGCTAGCCACCAGAAGGTTTAAAATGAACAATGTTGGAGTCTATGAAAAGGTCTGAATCTGAGCTTTAAATTGAGGTGTCACTCCAGTAAATCAGATCATGCTAGCCTGAAAGACCAGGCTAAATATACAGAACAGATTTGACCTCTGTCCCAGCTCTGAAAGCTGTGTGGTATTGACCACACTAAATGTCTGATTTTAAGCAGCCAGCTTGTGCTATGATGGAAAGCCAACAATTGTTGGAAAGAAGAGAACCTAAGCTTTAATTTGATGTGCAACATGTTTGATTTGAAGCAGGTTTACCAGAAATACAGGAGGATAAGGTAGAATATAAAACCAGTTGGCTGCAGGCCTTTTGAAAACAGCTGAATGTAACTATAATTCATCAGTGTGCTGCTAGCCACCAGAAGGTTTAAAATCAACAATGTTGGACTCTATGAAAAGGTCTGAATCTGAGGTTTACATGGAGGTATCACTCCAGTAAATCAGATCATGCTAGCCTGAAAGACCAGGCTAAATATACAGAACAGATTTGACCTCTGACCCAGCTCTGAAAGCTGTGTGGTATTGACCACACTAAATGTCTGATTTTAAGCAGCCAGGTTGTGCTATGATGGAAAGCCAACAATTGATGGAAAGAAGAGAACCTAAGCTTTAATTTGATGTGCAACATGTTTGATTTGAAGCAGGTTTACCAGAAATACAGGAGGATAAGTTAGAATATAAAACCAGTTGGCTGCAGGCCTTTTAAAAACAGCTGAATATAACCATAATTCATCAGTGTGCTGCTAGCCACCAGAAGGTTTAAAATGAACAATGTTGGAGTCTATGAAAAGGTCTGAATCTGAGCTTTAAATTGAGGTGTCACTCCAGTAAATCAGATCATGCTAGCCTGAAAGACCAGGCTAAATATACAGAACAGATTTGACCTCTGACCCAGCTCTGAAAGCTGTGTGGTATTGACCACACTAAATGTCTGATTTTAAGCAGCCAGCTTGTGATAGGATGGAAAGCCAACAATTGTTGGAAAGAAGAGAACCTAAGCTTTAATTTGATGTGCAACATGTTTGATTTGAAGCAGGTTTACCAGAAATACAGGAGGATAAGTTAGAATAGAAAACCAGTTGGCTGCAGGGCTTTTAAAAACAGCTGAATATAACCATAATTCATCAGTGTGCTGCTAGCCACCAGAAGGTTTAAAATGAACAATGTTGGAGTCTATGAAAAGGTCTGAATCTGAGCTTTAAATTGAGGTGTCACTCCAGTAAATCAGATCATGCTAGCCTGAAAGACCAGGCTAAATATACAGAACAGATTTGACCTCTGACCCAGCTCTGAAAGCTGTGTGGTATTGACCACACTAAATGTCTGATTTTAAGCAGCCAGGTTGTGCTATGATGGAAAGCCAACAATTGATGGAAAGAAGAGAACCTAAGCTTTAATTTGATGTGCAACATGTTTGATTTGAAGCAGGTTTACCAGAAATACAGGAGGATAAGTTAGAATATAAAACCAGTTGGCTGCAGGCCTTTTAAAAACAGCTGAATATAACCATAATTCATCAGTGTGCTGCTAGCCACCAGAAGGTTTAAAATGAACAATGTTGGAGTCTATGAAAAGGTCTGAATCTGAGCTTTAAATTGAGGTGTCACTCCAGTAAATCAGATCATGCTAGCCTGAAAGACCAGGCTAAATATACAGAACAGATTTGACCTCTGACCCAGCTCTGAAAGCTGTTTGGTATTGACCACACTAAATGTCTGATTTTAAGCAGCCAGCTTGTGCTATGATGGAAAGCCAACAATTGTTGGAAAGAAGAGAACCTAAGCTTTAATTTGATGTGCAACATGTTTGATTTGAAGCAGGTTTACCAGAAATACAGGAGGATAAGGTAGAATATAAAACCAGTTGGCTGCAGGCCTTTTGAAAACAGCTCAATGTAACTATAATTCATCAGTGTGCTGCTAGCCACCAGAAGGTTTAAAATCAACAATTTTGGACTCTATGAAAAGGTCTTAATCTGAGGTTTACATGGAGGTATCACTCCAGTAAATCAGATCATGCTAGCCTGAAAGACCAGGCTAAATATACAGAACAGATTTGACCTCTGACCCAGCTCTGAAAGCTGTGTGGTATTGACCACACTAAATGTCTGATTTTAAGCAGCCAGGTTGTGCTATGATGGAAAGCCAACAATTGATGGAAAGAAGAGAACCTAAGCTTTAATTTGATGTGCAACATGTTTGATTTGAAGCAGGTTTACCAGAAATACAGGAGGATAAGGTAGAATATAAAACCTGTTGGCTGCAGGCCTTTTGAAAACAGCTGAATGTAACCATAATTCATCAGTGTGCTGCTAGCCACCAGAAGGGGTAAAATCAACAATGTTGGACTCTATGAAAAGGTCTGAATCTGAGCTTTAAATTGAGGTGTCACTCAAGTAAATCAGATCATGCTAGCCTGAAAGACCAGGCTAAATATACAGAACAGATTTGACCTCTGACCCAGCTCTGAAAGCTGTGTGGTATTGACCACACTAAATGTCTGATTTTAAGCAGCCAGGTTGTGCTATGATGGAAAGCCAACAATTGATGGAAAGAAGAGAACCTAAGCTTTAATTTGATGTGCAACATGTTTGATTTGAAGCAGGTTTACCAGAAATACAGGAGGATAAGTTAGAATATAAAACCAGTTGGCTGCAGGCCTTTTAAAAACAGCTGAATATAACCATAATTCATCAGTGTGCTGCTAGCCACCAGAAGGTTTAAAATGAACAATGTTGGAGTCTATGAAAAGGTCTGAATCTGAGCTTTAAATTGAGGTGTCACTCCAGTAAATCAGATCATGCTAGCCTGAAAGACCAGGCTAAATATACAGAACAGATTTGACCTCTGACCCAGCTCTGAAAGCTGTGTGGTATTGACCACACTAAATGTCTGATTTTAAGCAGCCAGCTTGTGATAGGATGGAAAGCCAACAATTGTTGGAAAGAAGAGAACCTAAGCTTTAATTTGATGTGCAACATGTTTGATTTGAAGCAGGTTTACCAGAAATACAGGAGGATAAGTTAGAATATAAAACCAGTTGGCTGCAGGCCTTTTAAAAACAGCTGAATATAACCATAATTCATCAGTGTGCTGCTAGCCACCAGAAGGTTTAAAATGAACAATGTTGGAGTCTATGAAAAGGTCTGAATCTGAGCTTTAAATTGAGGTGTCACTCCAGTAAATCAGATCATGCTAGCCTGAAAGACCAGGCTAAATATACAGAACAGATTTGACCTCTGACCCAGCTCTGAAAGCTGTGTGGTATTGACCACACTAAATGTCTGATTTTAAGCAGCCAGCTTGTGATAGGATGGAAAGCCAACAATTGTTGGAAAGAAGAGAACCTAAGCTTTAATTTGATGTGCAACATGTTTGATTTGAAGCAGGTTTACCAGAAATACAGGAGGATAAGGTAGAATATGAAACCTGTTGGCTGCAGGCCTTTTGAAAACAGCTGAATGTAACCATAATTCATCAGTGTGCTGCTAGCCACCAGAAGGGGTAAAATCAACAATGTTGGACTCTATGAAAAGGTCTGAATCTGAGCTTTAAATTGAGGTGTCACTCCAGTAAATCAGATCATGCTAGCCTGAAAGACCAGGCTAAATATACAGAACAGATTTGACCTCTGACCCAGCTCTGAAAGCTGTGTGGTATTGACCACACTAAATGTCTGATTTTAAGCAGCCAGCTTCTGATAGGATGGAAAGCCAACAATTGTTGGAAAGAAGAGAACCTAAGCTTTAATTTGATGTGCAACATGTTTGATTTGAAGCAGGTTTACCAGAAATACAGGAGGATAAGTTAGAATAGAAAACCAGTTGGCTGCAGGCCTTTTAAAAACAGCTGAATATAACCATAATTCATCAGTGTGCTGCTAGCCACCAGAAGGTTTAAAATGAACAATGTTGGAGTCTATGAAAAGGTCTGAATCTGAGCTTTAAATTGAGGTGTCACTCCAGTAAATCAGATCATGCTAGCCTGAAAGACCAGGCTAAATATACAGAACAGATTTGACCTCTGACCCAGCTCTGAAAGCTGTGTGGTATTGACCACACTAAATGTCTGATTTTAAGCAGCCAGCTTGTGATAGGATGGAAAGCCAACAATTGTTGGAAAGAAGAGAACCTAAGCTTTAATTTGATGTGCAACATGTTTGATTTGAAGCAGGTTTACCAGAAATACAGGAGGATAAGTTAGAATAGAAAACCAGTTGGCTGCAGGCCTTTTAAAAACAGCTGAATATAGCCATAATTCATCAGTGTGCTGCTAGCCACCAGAAGGTTTAAAATGAACAATGTTGGAGTCTATGAAAAGGTCTGAATCTGAGCTTTAAATTGAGGTGTCACTCCAGTAAATCAGATCATGCTAGCCTGAAAGACCAGGCTAAATATACAGAACAGATTTGACCTCTGACCCAGCTCTGAAAGCTGTGTGGTATTGACCACACTAAATGTCTGATTTTAAGCAGCCAGCTTGTGATAGGATGGAAAGCCAACAATTGTTGGAAAGAAGAGAACCTAAGCTTTAATTTGATGTGCAACATGTTTGATTTGAAGCAGGTTTACCAGAAATACAGGAGGATAAGTTAGAATATAAAACCAGTTGACTGCAGGCCTTTTAAAAACAGCTGAATATAACCATAATTCATCAGTGTGCTGCTAGCCACCAGAAGGTTTAAAATGAACAATGTTGGAGTCTATGAAAAGGTCTGAATCTGAGCTTTAAATTGAGGTGTCACTCCAGTAAATCAGATCATGCTAGCCTGAAAGACCAGGCTAAATATACAGAACAGATTTGACCTCTGACCCAGCTCTGAAAGCTGTGTGGTATTGACCACACTAAATGTCTGATTTTAAGCAGCCAGCTTGTGCTATGATGGAAAGCCAACAATTGATGGAAAGAAGAGAACCTAAGCTTTAATTTGATGTGCAACATGTTTGATTTGAAGCAGGTTTACCAGAAATACAGGAGGATAAGTTAGAATATAAAACCAGTTGGCTGCAGGCCTTTTAAAAACAGCTGAATATAACCATAATTCATCAGTGTGCTGCTAGCCACCAGAAGGTTTAAAATGAACAATGTTGGAGTCTATGAAAAGGTCTGAATCTGAGCTTTAAATTGAGGTGTCACTCCAGTAAATCAGATCATGCTAGCCTGAAAGACCAGGCTAAATATACAGAACAGATTTGACCTCTGACCCAGCTCTGAAAGCTGTGTGGTATTGACCACACTAAATGTCTGATTTTAAGCAGCCAGGTTGTGCTATGATGGAAAGCCAACAATTGATGGAAAGAAGAGAACCTAAGCTTTAATTTGATGTGCAACATGTTTGATTTGAAGCAGGTTTACCAGAAATACAGGAGGATAAGTTAGAATATAAAACCAGTTGGCTGCAGGCCTTTTAAAAACAGCTGAATATAACCATAATTCATCAGTGTGCTGCTAGCCACCAGAAGGTTTAAAATGAACAATGTTGGAGTCTATGAAAAGGTCTGAATCTGAGCTTTAAATTGAGGTGTCACTCCAGTAAATCAGATCATGCTAGCCTGAAAGACCAGGCTAAATATACAGAACAGATTTGACCTCTGACCCAGCTCTGAAAGCTGTGTGGTATTGACCACACTAAATGTCTGATTTTAAGCAGCCAGCTTGTGATAGGATGGAAAGCCAACAATTGTTGGAAAGAAGAGAACGTAAGCTTTAATTTGATGTGCAACATGTTTGATTTGAAGCAGGTTTACCAGAAATACAGGAGGATAAGTTAGAATAGAAAACCAGTTGGCTGCAGGGCTTTTAAAAACAGCTGAATATAACCATAATTCATCAGTGTGCTGCTAGCCACCAGAAGGTTTAAAATGAACAATGTTGGAGTCTATGAAAAGGTCTGAATCTGAGCTTTAAATTGAGGTGTCACTCCAGTAAATCAGATCATGCTAGCCTGAAAGACCAGGCTAAATATACAGAACAGATTTGACCTCTGACCCAGCTCTGAAAGCTGTGTGGTATTGACCACACTAAATGTCTGATTTTAAGCAGCCAGGTTGTGCTATGATGGAAAGCCAACAATTGATGGAAAGAAGAGAACCTAAGCTTTAATTTGATGTGCAACATGTTTGATTTGAAGCAGGTTTACCAGAAATACAGGAGGATAAGTTAGAATATAAAACCTGTTGGCTGCAGGCCTTTTAAAAACAGCTGAATATAACCATAATTCATCAGTGTGCTGCTAGCCACCAGAAGGTTTAAAATGAACAATGTTGGAGTCTATGAAAAGGTCTGAATCTGAGCTTTAAATTGAGGTGTCACTCCAGTAAATCAGATCATGCTAGCCTGAAAGACCAGGCTAAATATACAGAACAGATTTGACCTCTGACCCAGCTCTGAAAGCTGTGTGGTATTGACCACACTAAATGTCTGATTTTAAGCAGCCAGCTTGTGCTATGATGGAAAGCCAACAATTGTTGGAAAGAAGAGAACCTAAGCTTTAATTTGATGTGCAACATGTTTGATTTGAAGCAGGTTTACCAGAAATACAGGAGGATAAGGTAGAATATAAAACCAGTTGGCTGCAGGCCTTTTGAAAACAGCTGAATGTAACTATAATTCATCAGTGTGCTGCTAGCCACCAGAAGGTTTAAAATCAACAATGTTGGAGTCTATGAAAAGGTCTGAATCTGAGGTTTACATGGAGGTGTCACTCCAGTAAATCAGATCATGCTAGCCTGAAAGACCAGGCTAAATATACAGAACAGATTTGACCTCTGACCCAGCTCTGAAAGCTGTGTGGTATTGACCACACTAAATGTCTGATTTTAAGCAGCCAGCTTGTGATAGGATGGAAAGCCAACAATTGTTGGAAAGAAGAGAACCTAAGCTTTAATTTGATGTGCAACATGTTTGATTTGAAGCAGGTTTACCAGAAATACAGGAGGATAAGGTAGAATATAAAACCTGTTGGCTGCAGGCCTTTTGAAAACAGCTGAATGTAACCATAATTCATCAGTGTGCTGCTAGCCACCAGAAGGGGTAAAATCAACAATGTTGGACTCTATGAAAAGGTCTGAATCTGAGCTTTAAATTGAGGTGTCACTCAAGTAAATCAGATCATGCTAGCCTGAAAGACCAGGCTAAATATACAGAACAGATTTGACCTCTGACCCAGCTCTGAAAGCTGTGTGGTATTGACCACACTAAATGTCTGATTTTGAGCAGCCAGCTTGTGCTATGATGGAAAGCCAACAATTGTTGGAAAGAAGAGAACCTAAGCTTTAATTTGATGTGCAACATGTTTGATTTGAAGCAGGTTTACCAGAAATACAGGAGGATAAGGTAGAATATAAAACCAGTTGGCTGCAGGCCTTTTGAAAACAGCTGAATGTAACTATAATTCATCAGTGTGCTGCTAGCCACCAGAAGGTTTAAAATCAACAATGTTGGAGTCTATGAAAAGGTCTGAATCTGAAGTTTACATGGAGGTATCACTCCAGTAAATCAGATCATGCTAGCCTGAAAGACCAGGCTAAATATACAGAACAGATTTGACCTCTGACCCAGCTCTGAAAGCTGTGTGGTATTGACCACACTAAATGTCTGATTTTAAGCAGCCAGCTTGTGATAGGATGGAAAGCCAACAATTGTTGGAAAGAAGAGAACCTAAGCTTTAATTTGATGTGCAACATGTTTGATTTGAAGCAGGTTTACCAGAAATACAGGAGGATAAGGTAGAATATAAAACCTGTTGGCTGCAGGCCTTTTGAAAACAGCTGAATGTAACCATAATTCATCAGTGTGCTGCTAGCCACCAGAAGGGGTAAAATCAACAATGTTGGACTCTATGAGAAGGTCTGAATCTGAGCTTTAAATTGAGGTGTCACTCCAGTAAATCAGATCATGCTAGCCTGAAAGACCAGGCTAAATATACAGAACAGATTTGACCTCTGACCCAGCTCTGAAAGCTGTGTGGTATTGACCACACTAAATGTCTGATTTTAAGCAGCCAGCTTCTGATAGGATGGAAAGCCAACAATTGTTGGAAAGAAGAGAACCTAAGCTTTAATTTGATGTGCAACATGTTTGATTTGAAGCAGGTTTACCAGAAATACAGGAGGATAAGTTAGAATAGAAAACCAGTTGGCTGCAGGCCTTTTAAAAACAGCTGAATATAACCATAATTCATCAGTGTGCTGCTAGCCACCAGAAGGTTTAAAATGAACAATGTTGGAGTCTATGAAAAGGTCTGAATCTGAGCTTTAAATTGAGGTGTCACTCCAGTAAATCAGATCATGCTAGCCTGAAAGACCAGGCTAAATATACAGAACAGATTTGACCTCTGACCCAGCTCTGAAAGCTGTGTGGTATTGACCACACTAAATGTCTGATTTTAAGCAGCCAGCTTGTGATAGGATGGAAAGCCAACAATTGTTGGAAAGAAGAGAACCTAAGCTTTAATTTGATGTGCAACATGTTTGATTTGAAGCAGGTTTACCAGAAATACAGGAGGATAAGGTAGAATATAAAACCTGTTGGCTGCAGGCCTTTTGAAAACAGCTGAATGTAACCATAATTCATCAGTGTGCTGCTAGCCACCAGAAGGGTTAAAATCAACAATGTTGGACTCTATGAGAAGGTCTGAATCTGAGCTTTAAATTGAGGTGTCACTCCAGTAAATCAGATCATGCTAGCCTGAAAGACCAGGCTAAATATACAGAACAGATTTGACCTCTGACCCAGCTCTGAAAGCTGTGTGGTATTGACCACACTAAATGTCTGATTTTAAGCAGCCAGGTTGTGCTATGATGGAAAGCCAACAATTGATGGAAAGAAGAGAACCTAAGCTTTAATTTGATGTGCAACATGTTTGATTTGAAGCAGGTTTACCAGAAATACAGGAGGATAAGTTAGAATATAAAACCAGTTGGCTGCAGGCCTTTTAAAAACAGCTGAATATAACCATAATTCATCAGTGTGCTGCTAGCCACCAGAAGGTTTAAAATGAACAATGTTGGAGTCTATGAAAAGGTCTGAATCTGAGCTTTAAATTGAGGTGTCACTCCAGTAAATCAGATCATGCTAGCCTGAAAGACCAGGCTAAATATACAGAACAGATTTGACCTCTGACCCAGCTCTGAAAGCTGTGTGGTATTGACCACACTAAATGTCTGATTTTAAGCAGCCAGCTTGTGATAGGATGGAAAGCCAACAATTGTTGGAAAGAAGAGAACCTAAGCTTTAATTTGATGTGCAACATGTTTGATTTGAAGCAGGTTTACCAGAAATACAGGAGGATAAGTTAGAATAGAAAACCAGTTGGCTGCAGGGCTTTTAAAAACAGCTGAATATAACCATAATTCATCAGTGTGCTGCTAGCCACCAGAAGGTTTAAAATGAACAATGTTGGACTCTATGAAAAGGTCTGAATCTGAGCTTTAAATTGAGGTGTCACTCCAGTAAATCAGATCATGCTAGCCTGAAAGACCAGGCTAAATATACAGAACAGATTTGACCTCTGACCCAGCTCTGAAAGCTGTGTGGTATTGACCACACTAAATGTCTGATTTTAAGCAGCCAGCTTGTGATAGGATGGAAAGCCAACAATTGTTGGAAAGAAGAGAACCTAAGCTTTAATTTGATGTGCAACATGTTTGATTTGAAGCAGGTTTACCAGAAATACAGGAGGATAAGTTAGAATAGAAAACCAGTTGGCTGCAGGCCTTTTAAAAACAGCTGAATATAACCATAATTCATCAGTGTGCTGCTAGCCACCAGAAGGTTTAAAATGAACAATGTTGGAGTCTATGAAAAGGTCTGAATCTGAGCTTTAAATTGAGGTGTCACTCCAGTAAATCAGATCATGCTAGCCTGAAAGACCAGGCTAAATATACAGAACAGATTTGACCTCTGACCCAGCTCTGAAAGCTGTGTGGTATTGACCACACTAAATGTCTGATTTTAAGCAGCCAGCTTGTGCTATGATGGAAAGCCAACAATTGATGGAAAGAAGAGAACCTAAGCTTTAATTTGATGTGCAACATGTTTGATTTGAAGCAGGTTTACCAGAAATACAGGAGGATAAGTTAGAATATAAAACCAGTTGGCTGCAGGCCTTTTAAAAACAGCTGAATATAACCATAATTCATCAGTGTGCTGCTAGCCACCAGAAGGTTTAAAATGAACAATGTTGGAGTCTATGAAAAGGTCTGAATCTGAGCTTTAAATTGAGGTGTCACTCCAGTAAATCAGATCATGCTAGCCTGAAAGACCAGGCTAAATATACAGAACAGATTTGACCTCTGACCCAGCTCTGAAAGCTGTGTGGTATTGACCACACTAAATGTCTGATTTTAAGCAGCCAGCTTGTGCTATGATGGAAAGCCAACAATTGTTGGAAAGAAGAGAACCTAAGCTTTAATTTGATGTGCAACATGTTTGATTTGAAGCAGGTTTACCAGAAATACAGGAGGATAAGGTAGAATATAAAACCTGTTGGCTGCAGGCCTTTTGAAAACAGCTGAATGTAACCATAATTCATCAGTCTGCTGCTAGCCACCAGAAGGTTTAAAATCAACAATGTTGGACTCTATGAAAAGGTCTGAATCTGAGGTTTACATGGAGGTATCACTCCAGTAAATCAGATCATGCTAGCCTGAAAGACCAGGCTAAATATACAGAACAGATTTGACCTCTGACCCAGCTCTGAAAGCTGTGTGGTATTGACCACACTAAATGTCTGATTTTAAGCAGCCAGGTTGTGCTATGATGGAAAGCCAACAATTGATGGAAAGAAGAGAACCTAAGCTTTAATTTGATGTGCAACATGTTTGATTTGAAGCAGGTTTACCAGAAATACAGGAGGATAAGGTAGAATATAAAACCTGTTGGCTGCAGGCCTTTTGAAAACAGCTGAATGTAACCATAATTCATCAGTGTGCTGCTAGCCACCAGAAGGGGTAAAATCAACAATGTTGGACTCTATGAAAAGGTCTGAATCTGAGCTTTAAATTGAGGTGTCACTCAAGTAAATCAGATCATGCTAGCCTGAAAGACCAGGCTAAATATACAGAACAGATTTGACCTCTGACCCAGCTCTGAAAGCTGTGTGGTATTGACCACACTAAATGTCTGATTTTAAGCAGCCAGGTTGTGCTATGATGGAAAGCCAACAATTGATGGAAAGAAGAGAACCTAAGCTTTAATTTGATGTGCAACATGTTTGATTTGAAGCAGGTTTACCAGAAATACAGGAGGATAAGTTAGAATAGAAAACCAGTTGGCTGCAGGCCTTTTAAAAACAGCTGAATATAACCATAATTCATCAGTGTGCTGCTAGCCACCAGAAGGTTTAAAATGAACAATGTTGGAGTCTATGAAAAGGTCTGAATCTGAGCTTTAAATTGAGGTGTCACTCCAGTAAATCAGATCATGCTAGCCTGAAAGACCAGGCTAAATATACAGAACAGATTTGACCTCTGACCCAGCTCTGAAAGCTGTGTGGTATTGACCACACTAAATGTCTGATTTTAAGCAGCCAGCTTGTGATAGGATGGAAAGCCAACAATTGTTGGAAAGAAGAGAACCTAAGCTTTAATTTGATGTGCAACATGTTTGATTTGAAGCAGGTTTACCAGAAATACAGGAGGATAAGTTAGAATATAAAACCAGTTGGCTGCAGGCCTTTTAAAAACAGCTGAATATAACCATAATTCATCAGTGTGCTGCTAGCCACCAGAAGGTTTAAAATGAACAATGTTGGAGTCTATGAAAAGGTCTGAATCTGAGCTTTAAATTGAGGTGTCACTCCAGTAAATCAGATCATGCTAGCCTGAAAGACCAGGCTAAATATACAGAACAGATTTGACCTCTGACCCAGCTCTGAAAGCTGTGTGGTATTGACCACACTAAATGTCTGATTTTAAGCAGCCAGCTTGTGCTATGATGGAAAGCCAACAATTGATGGAAAGAAGAGAACCTAAGCTTTAATTTGATGTGCAACATGTTTGATTTGAAGCAGGTTTACCAGAAATACAGGAGGATAAGTTAGAATATAAAACCAGTTGGCTGCAGGCCTTTTAAAAACAGCTGAATATAACCATAATTCATCAGTGTGCTGCTAGCCACCAGAAGGTTTAAAATGAACAATGTTGGAGTCTATGAAAAGGTCTGAATCTGAGCTTTAAATTGAGGTGTCACTCCAGTAAATCAGATCATGCTAGCCTGAAAGACCAGGCTAAATATACAGAACAGATTTGACCTCTGACCCAGCTCTGAAAGCTGTGTGGTATTGACCACACTAAATGTCTGATTTTAAGCAGCCAGGTTGTGCTATGATGGAAAGCCAACAATTGATGGAAAGAAGAGAACCTAAGCTTTAATTTGATGTGCAACATGTTTGATTTGAAGCAGGTTTACCAGACATACAGGAGGATAAGTTAGAATATAAAACCAGTTGGCTGCAGGCCTTTTAAAAACAGCTGAATATAACCATACTTCATCAGTGTGCTGCTAGCCACCAGAAGGTTTAAAATGAACAATGTTGGAGTCTATGAAAAGGTCTGAATCTGAGCTTTAAATTGAGGTGTCACTCCAGTAAATCAGATCATGCTAGCCTGAAAGACCAGGCTAAATATACAGAACAGATTTGACCTCTGACCCAGCTCTGAAAGCTGTGTGGTATTGACCACACTAAATGTCTGATTTTAAGCAGCCAGCTTGTGATAGGATGGAAAGCCAACAATTGTTGGAAAGAAGAGAACCTAAGCTTTAATTTGATGTGCAACATGTTTGATTTGAAGCAGGTTTACCAGAAATACAGGAGGATAAGTTAGAATAGAAAACCAGTTGGCTGCAGGGCTTTTAAAAACAGCTGAATATAACCATAATTCATCAGTGTGCTGCTAGCCACCAGAAGGTTTAAAATGAACAATGTTGGACTCTATGAAAAGGTCTGAATCTGAGCTTTAAATTGAGGTGTCACTCCAGTAAATCAGATCATGCTAGCCTGAAAGACCAGGCTAAATATACAGAACAGATTTGACCTCTGACCCAGCTCTGAAAGCTGTGTGGTATTGACCACACTAAATGTCTGATTTTAAGCAGCCAGCTTGTGATAGGATGGAAAGCCAACAATTGTTGGAAAGAAGAGAACCTAAGCTTTAATTTGATGTGCAACATGTTTGATTTGAAGCAGGTTTACCAGAAATACAGGAGGATAAGTTAGAATAGAAAACCAGTTGGCTGCAGGCCTTTTAAAAACAGCTGAATATAACCATAATTCATCAGTGTGCTGCTAGCCACCAGAAGGTTTAAAATGAACAATGTTGGAGTCTATGAAAAGGTCTGAATCTGAGCTTTAAATTGAGGTGTCACTCCAGTAAATCAGATCATGCTAGCCTGAAAGACCAGGCTAAATATACAGAACAGATTTGACCTCTGACCCAGCTCTGAAAGCTGTGTGGTATTGACCACACTAAATGTCTGATTTTAAGCAGCCAGGTTGTGCTATGATGGAAAGCCAACAATTGATGGAAAGAAGAGAACCTAAGCTTTAATTTGATGTGCAACATGTTTGATTTGAAGCAGGTTTACCAGAAATACAGGAGGATAAGTTAGAATATAAAACCAGTTGGCTGCAGGCCTTTTAAAAACAGCTGAATATAACCATAATTCATCAGTGTGCTGCTAGCCACCAGAAGGTTTAAAATGAACAATGTTGGAGTCTATGAAAAGGTCTGAATCTGAGCTTTAAATTGAGGTGTCACTCCAGTAAATCAGATCATGCTAGCCTGAAAGACCAGGCTAAATATACAGAACAGATTTGACCTCTGACCCAGCTCTGAAAGCTGTGTGGTATTGACCACACTAAATGTCTGATTTTAAGCAGCCAGCTTGTGCTATGATGGAAAGCCAACAATTGTTGGAAAGAAGAGAACCTAAGCTTTAATTTGATGTGCAACATGTTTGATTTGAAGCAGGTTTACCAGAAATACAGGAGGATAAGGTAGAATATAAAACCTGTTGGCTGCAGGCCTTTTGAAAACAGCTGAATGTAACCATAATTCATCAGTGTGCTGCTAGCCACCAGAAGGTTTAAAATGAACAATGTTGGAGTCTATGAAAAGGTCTGAATCTGAGCTTTAAATTGAGGTGTCACTCCAGTAAATCAGATCATGCTAGCCTGAAAGACCAGGCTAAATATACAGAACAGATTTGACCTCTGACCCAGCTCTGAAAGCTGTGTGGTATTGACCACACTAAATGTCTGATTTTAAGCAGCCAGGTTGTGCTATGATGGAAAGCCAACAATTGATGGAAAGAAGAGAACCTAAGCTTTAATTTGATGTGCAACATGTTTGATTTGAAGCAGGTTTACCAGAAATACAGGAGGATAAGTTAGAATATAAAACCAGTTGGCTGCAGGCCTTTTAAAAACAGCTGAATATAACCATAATTCATCAGTGTGCTGCTAGCCACCAGAAGGTTTAAAATGAACAATGTTGGAGTCTATGAAAAGGTCTGAATCTGAGCTTTAAATTGAGGTGTCACTCCAGTAAATCAGATCATGCTAGCCTGAAAGACCAGGCTAAATATACAGAACAGATTTGACCTCTGACCCAGCTCTGAAAGCTGTGTGGTATTGACCACACTAAATGTCTGATTTTAAGCAGCCAGGTTGTGCTATGATGGAAAGCCAACAATTGATGGAAAGAAGAGAACCTAAGCTTCAATTTGATGTGCAACATGTTTGATTTGAAGCAGGTTTACCAGAAATACAGGAGGATAAGTTAGAATATAAAACCTGTTGGCTGCAGGCCTTTTAAAAACAGCTGAATATAACCATAATTCATCAGTGTGCTGCTAGCCACCAGAAGGTTTAAAATGAACAATGTTGGAGTCTATGAAAAGGTCTGAATCTGAGCTTTAAATTGAGGTGTCACTCCAGTAAATCAGATCATGCTAGCCTGAAAGACCAGGCTAAATATACAGAACAGATTTGACCTCTGACCCAGCTCTGAAAGCTGTGTGGTATTGACCACACTAAATGTCTGATTTTAAGCAGCCAGCTTGTGCTATGATGGAAAGCCAACAATTGTTGGAAAGAAGAGAACCTAAGCTTTAATTTGATGTGCAACATGTTTGATTTGAAGCAGGTTTACCAGAAATACAGGAGGATAAGGTAGAATATAAAACCAGTTGGCTGCAGGCCTTTTGAAAACAGCTGAATGTAACTATAATTCATCAGTGTGCTGCTAGCCACCAGAAGGTTTAAAATCAACAATGTTGGAGTCTATGAAAAGGTCTGAATCTGAGGTTTACATGGAGGTGTCACTCCAGTAAATCAGATCATGCTAGCCTGAAAGACCAGGCTAAATATACAGAACAGATTTGACCTCTGACCCAGCTCTGAAAGCTGTGTGGTATTGACCACACTAAATGTCTGATTTTAAGCAGCCAGCTTGTGATAGGATGGAAAGCCAACAATTGTTGGAAAGAAGAGAACCTAAGCTTTAATTTGATGTGCAACATGTTTGATTTGAAGCAGGTTTACCAGAAATACAGGAGGATAAGGTAGAATATAAAACCTGTTGGCTGCAGGCCTTTTGAAAACAGCTGAATGTAACTATAATTCATCAGTGTGCTGCTAGCCACCAGAAGGTTTAAAATCAACAATGTTGGAGTCTATGAAAAGGTCTGAATCTGAGGTTTACATGGAGGTATCACTCCAGTAAATCAGATCATGCTAGCCTGAAAGACCAGGCTAAATATACAGAACAGATTTGACCTCTGACCCAGCTCTGAAAGCTGTGTGGTATTGACCACACTAAATGTCTGATTTTAAGCAGCCAGCTTGTGATAGGATGGAAAGCCAACAATTGTTGGAAAGAAGAGAACCTAAGCTTTAATTTGATGTGCAACATGTTTGATTTGAAGCAGGTTTACCAGAAATACAGGAGGATAAGGTAGAATATAAAACCTGTTGGCTGCAGGCCTTTTGAAAACAGCTGAATGTAACCATAATTCATCAGTGTGCTGCTAGCCACCAGAAGGGGTAAAATCAACAATGTTGGACTCTATGAGAAGGTCTGAATCTGAGCTTTAAATTGAGGTGTCACTCCAGTAAATCAGATCATGCTAGCCTGAAAGACCAGGCTAAATATACAGAACAGATTTGACCTCTGACCCAGCTCTGAAAGCTGTGTGGTATTGACCACACTAAATGTCTGATTTTAAGCAGCCAGCTTCTGATAGGATGGAAAGCCAACAATTGTTGGAAAGAAGAGAACCTAAGCTTTAATTTGATGTGCAACATGTTTGATTTGAAGCAGGTTTACCAGAAATACAGGAGGATAAGTTAGAATAGAAAACCAGTTGGCTGCAGGCCTTTTAAAAACAGCTGAATATAACCATAATTCATCAGTGTGCTGCTAGCCACCAGAAGGTTTAAAATGAACAATGTTGGAGTCTATGAAAAGGTCTGAATCTGAGCTTTAAATTGAGGTGTCACTCCAGTAAATCAGATCATGCTAGCCTGAAAGACCAGGCTAAATATACAGAACAGATTTGACCTCTGACCCAGCTCTGAAAGCTGTGTGGTATTGACCACACTAAATGTCTGATTTTAAGCAGCCAGCTTGTGATAGGATGGAAAGCCAACAATTGTTGGAAAGAAGAGAACCTAAGCTTTAATTTGATGTGCAACATGTTTGATTTGAAGCAGGTTTACCAGAAATACAGGAGGATAAGTTAGAATATAAAACCAGTTGGCTGCAGGCCTTTTAAAAACAGCTGAATATAACCATAATTCATCAGTGTGCTGCTAGCCACCAGAAGGTTTAAAATGAACAATGTTGGAGTCTATGAAAAGGTCTGAATCTGAGCTTTAAATTGAGGTGTCACTCCAGTAAATCAGATCATGCTAGCCTGAAAGACCAGGCTAAATATACAGAACAGATTTGACCTCTGACCCAGCTCTGAAAGCTGTGTGGTATTGACCACACTAAATGTCTGATTTTAAGCAGCCAGCTTGTGCTATGATGGAAAGCCAACAATTGATGGAAAGAAGAGAACCTAAGCTTTAATTTGATGTGCAACATGTTTGATTTGAAGCAGGTTTACCAGAAATACAGGAGGATAAGTTAGAATATAAAACCAGTTGGCTGCAGGCCTTTTAAAAACAGCTGAATATAACCATAATTCATCAGTGTGCTGCTAGCCACCAGAAGGTTTAAAATGAACAATGTTGGAGTCTATGAAAAGGTCTGAATCTGAGCTTTAAATTGAGGTGTCACTCCAGTAAATCAGATCATGCTAGCCTGAAAGACCAGGCTAAATATACAGAACAGATTTGACCTCTGACCCAGCTCTGAAAGCTGTGTGGTATTGACCACACTAAATGTCTGATTTTAAGCAGCCAGGTTGTGCTATGATGGAAAGCCAACAATTGATGGAAAGAAGAGAACCTAAGCTTTAATTTGATGTGCAACATGTTTGATTTGAAGCAGGTTTACCAGAAATACAGGAGGATAAGTTAGAATATAAAACCAGTTGGCTGCAGGCCTTTTAAAAACAGCTGAATATAACCATAATTCATCAGTGTGCTGCTAGCCACCAGAAGGTTTAAAATGAACAATGTTGGAGTCTATGAAAAGGTCTGAATCTGAGCTTTAAATTGAGGTGTCACTCCAGTAAATCAGATCATGCTAGCCTGAAAGACCAGGCTAAATATACAGAACAGATTTGACCTCTGACCCAGCTCTGAAAGCTGTGTGGTATTGACCACACTAAATGTCTGATTTTAAGCAGCCAGCTTGTGCTATGATGGAAAGCCAACAATTGTTGGAAAGAAGAGAACCTAAGCTTTAATTTGATGTGCAACATGTTTGATTTGAAGCAGGTTTACCAGAAATACAGGAGGATAAGTTAGAATATAAAACCAGTTGGCTGCAGGCCTTTTAAAAACAGCTGAATATAACCATAATTCATCAGTGTGCTGCTAGCCACCAGAAGGTTTAAAATGAACAATGTTGGAGTCTATGAAAAGGTCTGAATCTGAGCTTTAAATTGAGGTGTCACTCCAGTAAATCAGATCATGCTAGCCTGAAAGACCAGGCTAAATATACAGAACAGATTTGACCTCTGACCCAGCTCTGAAAGCTGTGTGGTATTGACCACACTAAATGTCTGATTTTAAGCAGCCAGCTTGTGCTATGATGGAAAGCCAACAATTGTTGGAAAGAAGAGAACCTAAGCTTTAATTTGATGTGCAACATGTTTGATTTGAAGCAGGTTTACCAGAAATACAGGAGGATAAGGTAGAATATAAAACCTGTTGGCTGCAGGCCTTTTGAAAACAGCTGAATGTAACTATAATTCATCAGTGTGCTGCTAGCCACCAGAAGGTTTAAAATCAACAATGTTGGACTCTATGAAAAGGTCTGAATCTGAGGTTTACATGGAGGTATCACTCCAGTAAATCAGATCATGCTAGCCTGAAAGACCAGGCTAAATATACAGAACAGATTTGACCTCTGACCCAGCTCTGAAAGCTGTGTGGTATTGACCACACTAAATGTCTGATTTTAAGCAGCCAGGTTGTGCTATGATGGAAAGCCAACAATTGATGGAAAGAAGAGAACCTAAGCTTTAATTTGATGTGCAACATGTTTGATTTGAAGCAGGTTTACCAGAAATACAGGAGGATAAGGTAGAATATAAAACCTGTTGGCTGCAGGCCTTTTGAAAACAGCTGAATGTAACCATAATTCATCAGTGTGCTGCTAGCCACCAGAAGGGGTAAAATCAACAATGTTGGAGTCTATGAAAAGGTCTGAATCTGAGCTTTAAATTGAGGTGTCACTCCAGTAAATCAGATCATGCTAGCCTGAAAGACCAGGCTAAATATACAGAACAGATTTGACCTCTGACCCAGCTCTGAAAGCTGTGTGGTATTGACCACACTAAATGTCTGATTTTAAGCAGCCAGCTTGTGCTATGATGGAAAGCCAACAATTGTTGGAAAGAAGAGAACCTAAGCTTTAATTTGATGTGCAACATGTTTGATTTGAAGCAGGTTTACCAGAAATACAGGAGGATAAGGTAGAATATAAAACCTGTTGGCTGCAGGCCTTTTGAAAACAGCTGAATGTAACTATAATTCATCAGTGTGCTGCTAGCCACCAGAAGGTTTAAAATCAACAATGTTGGACTCTATGAAAAGGTCTGAATCTGAGGTTTACATGGAGGTATCACTCCAGTAAATCAGATCATGCTAGCCTGAAAGACCAGGCTAAATATACAGAACAGATTTGACCTCTGACCCAGCTCTGAAAGCTGTGTGGTATTGACCACACTAAATGTCTGATTTTAAGCAGCCAGGTTGTGCTATGATGGAAAGCCAACAATTGATGGAAAGAAGAGAACCTAAGCTTTAATTTGATGTGCAACATGTTTGATTTGAAGCAGGTTTACCAGAAATACAGGAGGATAAGGTAGAATATAAAACCTGTTGGCTGCAGGCCTTTTGAAAACAGCTGAATGTAACCATAATTCATCAGTGTGCTGCTAGCCACCAGAAGGGGTAAAATCAACAATGTTGGACTCTATGAAAAGGTCTGAATCTGAGCTTTAAATTGAGGTGTCACTCAAGTAAATCAGATCATGCTAGCCTGAAAGACCAGGCTAAATATACAGAACAGATTTGACCTCTGACCCAGCTCTGAAAGCTGTGTGGTATTGACCACACTAAATGTCTGATTTTAAGCAGCCAGGTTGTGCTATGATGGAAAGCCAACAATTGATGGAAAGAAGAGAACCTAAGCTTTAATTTGATGTGCAACATGTTTGATTTGAAGCAGGTTTACCAGAAATACAGGAGGATAAGTTAGAATATAAAACCAGTTGGCTGCAGGCCTTTTAAAAACAGCTGAATATAACCATAATTCATCAGTGTGCTGCTAGCCACCAGAAGGTTTAAAATGAACAATGTTGGAGTCTATGAAAAGGTCTGAATCTGAGCTTTAAATTGAGGTGTCACTCCAGTAAATCAGATCATGCTAGCCTGAAAGACCAGGCTAAATATACAGAACAGATTTGACCTCTGACCCAGCTCTGAAAGCTGTGTGGTATTGACCACACTAAATGTCTGATTTTAAGCAGCCAGCTTGTGATAGGATGGAAAGCCAACAATTGTTGGAAAGAAGAGAACCTAAGCTTTAATTTGATGTGCAACATGTTTGATTTGAAGCAGGTTTACCAGAAATACAGGAGGATAAGTTAGAATAGAAAACCAGTTGGCTGCAGGCCTTTTAAAAACAGCTGAATATAACCATAATTCATCAGTGTGCTGCTAGCCACCAGAAGGTTTAAAATGAACAATGTTGGAGTCTATGAAAAGGTCTGAATCTGAGCTTTAAATTGAGGTGTCACTCTAGTAAATCAGATCATGCTAGCCTGAAAGACCAGGCTAAATATACAGAACAGATTTGACCTCTGACCCAGCTCTGAAAGCTGTGTGGTATTGACCACACTAAATGTCTGATTTTAAGCAGCCAGCTTGTGATAGGATGGAAAGCCAACAATTGTTGGAAAGAAGAGAACCTAAGCTTTAATTTGATGTGCAACATGTTTGATTTGAAGCAGGTTTACCAGAAATACAGGAGGATAAGTTAGAATAGAAAACCAGTTGGCTGCAGGCCTTTTAAAAACAGCTGAATATAACCATAATTCATCAGTGTGCTGCTAGCCACCAGAAGGTTTAAAATCAACAATGTTGGAGTCTATGAAAAGGTCTGAATCTGAGCTTTAAATTGAGGTGTCACTCCAGTAAATCAGATCATGCTAGCCTGAAAGACCAGGCTAAATATACAGAACAGATTTGACCTCTGACCCAGCTCTGAAAGCTGTGTGGTATTGACCACACTAAATGTCTGATTTTAAGCAGCCAGGTTGTGCTATGATGGAAAGCCAACAATTGATGGAAAGAAGAGAACCTAAGCTTTAATTTGATGTGCAACATGTTTGATTTGAAGCAGGTTTACCAGAAATACAGGAGGATAAGTTAGAATATAAAACCAGTTGGCTGCAGGCCTTTTAAAAACAGCTGAATATAACCATAATTCATCAGTGTGCTGCTAGCCACCAGAAGGTTTAAAATGAACAATGTTGGAGTCTATGAAAAGGTCTGAATCTGAGCTTTAAATTGAGGTGTCACTCCAGTAAATCAGATCATGCTAGCCTGAAAGACCAGGCTAAATATACAGAACAGATTTGACCTCTGACCCAGCTCTGAAAGCTGTGTGGTATTGACCACACTAAATGTCTGATTTTAAGCAGCCAGCTTGTGCTATGATGGAAAGCCAACAATTGTTGGAAAGAAGAGAACCTAAGCTTTAATTTGATGTTCAACATGTTTGATTTGAAGCAGGTTTACCAGAAATACAGGAGGATAAGGTAGAATATAAAACCAGTTGGCTGCAGGCCTTTTGAAAACAGCTGAATGTAACTATAATTCATCAGTGTGCTGCTAGCCACCAGAAGGTTTAAAATCAACAATGTTGGACTCTATGAAAAGGTCTGAATCTGAGGTTTACATGGAGGTATCACTCCAGTAAATCAGATCATGCTAGCCTGAAAGACCAGGCTAAATATACAGAACAGATTTGACCTCTGACCCAGCTCTGAAAGCTGTGTGGTATTGACCACACTAAATGTCTGATTTTAAGCAGCCAGGTTGTGCTATGATGGAAAGCCAACAATTGATGGAAAGAAGAGAACCTAAGCTTTAATTTGATGTGCAACATGTTTGATTTGAAGCAGGTTTACCAGAAATACAGGAGGATAAGGTAGAATATAAAACCTGTTGGCTGCAGGCCTTTTGAAAACAGCTGAATGTAACCATAATTCATCAGTGTGCTGCTAGCCACCAGAAGGGGTAAAATCAACAATGTTGGACTCTATGAAAAGGTCTGAATCTGAGCTTTAAATTGAGGTGTCACTCAAGTAAATCAGATCATGCTAGCCTGAAAGACCAGGCTAAATATACAGAACAGATTTGACCTCTGACCCAGCTCTGAAAGCTGTGTGGTATTGACCACACTAAATGTCTGATTTTAAGCAGCCAGGTTGTGCTATGATGGAAAGCCAACAATTGATGGAAAGAAGAGAACCTAAGCTTTAATTTGATGTGCAACATGTTTGATTTGAAGCAGGTTTACCAGAAATACAGGAGGATAAGTTAGAATATAAAACCAGTTGGCTGCAGGCCTTTTAAAAACAGCTGAATATAACCATAATTCATCAGTGTGCTGCTAGCCACCAGAAGGTTTAAAATGAACAATGTTGGAGTCTATGAAAAGGTCTGAATCTGAGCTTTAAATTGAGGTGTCACTCCAGTAAATCAGATCATGCTAGCCTGAAAGACCAGGCTAAATATACAGAACAGATTTGACCTCTGACCCAGCTCTGAAAGCTGTGTGGTATTGACCACACTAAATGTCTGATTTTAAGCAGCCAGCTTGTGATAGGATGGAAAGCCAACAATTGTTGGAAAGAAGAGAACCTAAGCTTTAATTTGATGTGCAACATGTTTGATTTGAAGCAGGTTTACCAGAAATACAGGAGGATAAGTTAGAATAGAAAACCAGTTGGCTGCAGGCCTTTTAAAAACAGCTGAATATAACCATAATTCATCAGTGTGCTGCTAGCCACCAGAAGGTTTAAAATGAACAATGTTGGAGTCTATGAAAAGGTCTGAATCTGAGCTTTAAATTGAGGTGTCACTCTAGTAAATCAGATCATGCTAGCCTGAAAGACCAGGCTAAATATACAGAACAGATTTGACCTCTGACCCAGCTCTGAAAGCTGTGTGGTATTGACCACACTAAATGTCTGATTTTAAGCAGCCAGCTTGTGATAGGATGGAAAGCCAACAATTGTTGGAAAGAAGAGAACCTAAGCTTTAATTTGATGTGCAACATGTTTGATTTGAAGCAGGTTTACCAGAAATACAGGAGGATAAGTTAGAATAGAAAACCAGTTGGCTGCAGGCCTTTTAAAAACAGCTGAATATAACCATAATTCATCAGTGTGCTGCTAGCCACCAGAAGGTTTAAAATCAACAATGTTGGAGTCTATGAAAAGGTCTGAATCTGAGCTTTAAATTGAGGTGTCACTCCAGTAAATCAGATCATGCTAGCCTGAAAGACCAGGCTAAATATACAGAACAGATTTGACCTCTGACCCAGCTCTGAAAGCTGTGTGGTATTGACCACACTAAATGTCTGATTTTAAGCAGCCAGGTTGTGCTATGATGGAAAGCCAACAATTGATGGAAAGAAGAGAACCTAAGCTTTAATTTGATGTGCAACATGTTTGATTTGAAGCAGGTTTACCAGAAATACAGGAGGATAAGTTAGAATATAAAACCAGTTGGCTGCAGGCCTTTTAAAAACAGCTGAATATAACCATAATTCATCAGTGTGCTGCTAGCCACCAGAAGGTTTAAAATGAACAATGTTGGAGTCTATGAAAAGGTCTGAATCTGAGCTTTAAATTGAGGTGTCACTCCAGTAAATCAGATCATGCTAGCCTGAAAGACCAGGCTAAATATACAGAACAGATTTGACCTCTGACCCAGCTCTGAAAGCTGTGTGGTATTGACCACACTAAATGTCTGATTTTAAGCAGCCAGCTTGTGCTATGATGGAAAGCCAACAATTGTTGGAAAGAAGAGAACCTAAGCTTTAATTTGATGTTCAACATGTTTGATTTGAAGCAGGTTTACCAGAAATACAGGAGGATAAGGTAGAATATAAAACCAGTTGGCTGCAGGCCTTTTGAAAACAGCTGAATGTAACTATAATTCATCAGTGTGCTGCTAGCCACCAGAAGGTTTAAAATCAACAATGTTGGACTCTATGAAAAGGTCTGAATCTGAGGTTTACATGGAGGTATCACTCCAGTAAATCAGATCATGCTAGCCTGAAAGACCAGGCTAAATATACAGAACAGATTTGACCTCTGACCCAGCTCTGAAAGCTGTGTGGTATTGACCACACTAAATGTCTGATTTTAAGCAGCCAGGTTGTGCTATGATGGAAAGCCAACAATTGATGGAAAGAAGAGAACCTAAGCTTTAATTTGATGTGCAACATGTTTGATTTGAAGCAGGTTTACCAGAAATACAGGAGGATAAGGTAGAATATAAAACCTGTTGGCTGCAGGCCTTTTGAAAACAGCTGAATGTAACCATAATTCATCAGTGTGCTGCTAGCCACCAGAAGGGGTAAAATCAACAATGTTGGACTCTATGAAAAGGTCTGAATCTGAGCTTTAAATTGAGGTGTCACTCAAGTAAATCAGATCATGCTAGCCTGAAAGACCAGGCTAAATATACAGAACAGATTTGACCTCTGACCCAGCTCTGAAAGCTGTGTGGTATTGACCACACTAAATGTCTGATTTTAAGCAGCCAGGTTGTGCTATGATGGAAAGCCAACAATTGATGGAAAGAAGAGAACCTAAGCTTTAATTTGATGTGCAACATGTTTGATTTGAAGCAGGTTTACCAGAAATACAGGAGGATAAGTTAGAATATAAAACCAGTTGGCTGCAGGCCTTTTAAAAACAGCTGAATATAACCATAATTCATCAGTGTGCTGCTAGCCACCAGAAGGTTTAAAATGAACAATGTTGGAGTCTATGAAAAGGTCTGAATCTGAGCTTTAAATTGAGGTGTCACTCCAGTAAATCAGATCATGCTAGCCTGAAAGACCAGGCTAAATATACAGAACAGATTTGACCTCTGACCCAGCTCTGAAAGCTGTGTGGTATTGACCACACTAAATGTCTGATTTTAAGCAGCCAGCTTGTGATAGGATGGAAAGCCAACAATTGTTGGAAAGAAGAGAACCTAAGCTTTAATTTGATGTGCAACATGTTTGATTTGAAGCAGGTTTACCAGAAATACAGGAGGATAAGTTAGAATAGAAAACCAGTTGGCTGCAGGCCTTTTAAAAACAGCTGAATATAACCATAATTCATCAGTGTGCTGCTAGCCACCAGAAGGTTTAAAATGAACAATGTTGGAGTCTATGAAAAGGTCTGAATCTGAGCTTTAAATTGAGGTGTCACTCCAGTAAATCAGATCATGCTAGCCTGAAAGACCAGGCTAAATATACAGAACAGATTTGACCTCTGACCCAGCTCTGAAAGCTGTGTGGTATTGACCACACTAAATGTCTGATTTTAAGCAGCCAGCTTGTGCTATGATGGAAAGCCAACAATTGTTGGAAAGAAGAGAACCTAAGCTTTAATTTGATGTTCAACATGTTTGATTTGAAGCAGGTTTACCAGAAATACAGGAGGATAAGGTAGAATATAAAACCAGTTGGCTGCAGGCCTTTTGAAAACAGCTGAATGTAACTATAATTCATCAGTGTGCTGCTAGCCACCAGAAGGTTTAAAATCAACAATGTTGGACTCTATGAAAAGGTCTGAATCTGAGGTTTACATGGAGGTATCACTCCAGTAAATCAGATCATGCTAGCCTGAAAGACCAGGCTAAATATACAGAACAGATTTGACCTCTGACCCAGCTCTGAAAGCTGTGTGGTATTGACCACACTAAATGTCTGATTTTAAGCAGCCAGGTTGTGCTATGATGGAAAGCCAACAATTGATGGAAAGAAGAGAACCTAAGCTTTAATTTGATGTGCAACATGTTTGATTTGAAGCAGGTTTACCAGAAATACAGGAGGATAAGGTAGAATATAAAACCTGTTGGCTGCAGGCCTTTTGAAAACAGCTGAATGTAACCATAATTCATCAGTGTGCTGCTAGCCACCAGAAGGGGTAAAATCAACAATGTTGGACTCTATGAAAAGGTCTGAATCTGAGCTTTAAATTGAGGTGTCACTCAAGTAAATCAGATCATGCTAGCCTGAAAGACCAGGCTAAATATACAGAACAGATTTGACCTCTGACCCAGCTCTGAAAGCTGTGTGGTATTGACCACACTAAATGTCTGATTTTAAGCAGCCAGGTTGTGCTATGATGGAAAGCCAACAATTGATGGAAAGAAGAGAACCTAAGCTTTAATTTGATGTGCAACATGTTTGATTTGAAGCAGGTTTACCAGAAATACAGGAGGATAAGTTAGAATATAAAACCAGTTGGCTGCAGGCCTTTTAAAAACAGCTGAATATAACCATAATTCATCAGTGTGCTGCTAGCCACCAGAAGGTTTAAAATGAACAATGTTGGAGTCTATGAAAAGGTCTGAATCTGAGCTTTAAATTGAGGTGTCACTCCAGTAAATCAGATCATGCTAGCCTGAAAGACCAGGCTAAATATACAGAACAGATTTGACCTCTGACCCAGCTCTGAAAGCTGTGTGGTATTGACCACACTAAATGTCTGATTTTAAGCAGCCAGCTTGTGATAGGATGGAAAGCCAACAATTGTTGGAAAGAAGAGAACCTAAGCTTTAATTTGATGTGCAACATGTTTGATTTGAAGCAGGTTTACCAGAAATACAGGAGGATAAGTTAGAATAGAAAACCAGTTGGCTGCAGGCCTTTTAAAAACAGCTGAATATAACCATAATTCATCAGTGTGCTGCTAGCCACCAGAAGGTTTAAAATGAACAATGTTGGAGTCTATGAAAAGGTCTGAATCTGAGCTTTAAATTGAGGTGTCACTCTAGTAAATCAGATCATGCTAGCCTGAAAGACCAGGCTAAATATACAGAACAGATTTGACCTCTGACCCAGCTCTGAAAGCTGTGTGGTATTGACCACACTAAATGTCTGATTTTAAGCAGCCAGCTTGTGATAGGATGGAAAGCCAACAATTGTTGGAAAGAAGAGAACCTAAGCTTTAATTTGATGTGCAACATGTTTGATTTGAAGCAGGTTTACCAGAAATACAGGAGGATAAGTTAGAATAGAAAACCAGTTGGCTGCAGGCCTTTTAAAAACAGCTGAATATAACCATAATTCATCAGTGTGCTGCTAGCCACCAGAAGGTTTAAAATGAACAATGTTGGACTCTATGAAAAGGTCTGAATCTGAGCTTTAAATTGAGGTGTCACTCCAGTAAATCAGATCATGCTAGCCTGAAAGACCAGGCTAAATATACAGAACAGATTTGACCTCTGACCCAGCTCTGAAAGCTGTGTGGTATTGACCACACTAAATGTCTGATTTTAAGCAGCCAGGTTGTGCTATGATGGAAAGCCAACAATTGATGGAAAGAAGAGAACCTAAGCTTTAATTTGATGTGCAACATGTTTGATTTGAAGCAGGTTTACCAGAAATACAGGAGGATAAGGTAGAATATAAAACCTGTTGGCTGCAGGCCTTTTGAAAACAGCTGAATGTAACCATAATTCATCAGTGTGCTGCTAGCCACCAGAAGGGGTAAAATCAACAATGTTGGACTCTATGAAAAGGTCTGAATCTGAGCTTTAAATTGAGGTGTCACTCAAGTAAATCAGATCATGCTAGCCTGAAAGACCAGGCTAAATATACAGAACAGATTTGACCTCTGACCCAGCTCTGAAAGCTGTGTGGTATTGACCACACTAAATGTCTGATTTTAAGCAGCCAGGTTGTGCTATGATGGAAAGCCAACAATTGATGGAAAGAAGAGAACCTAAGCTTTAATTTGATGTGCAACATGTTTGATTTGAAGCAGGTTTACCAGAAATACAGGAGGATAAGTTAGAATATAAAACCAGTTGGCTGCAGGCCTTTTAAAAACAGCTGAATATAACCATAATTCATCAGTGTGCTGCTAGCCACCAGAAGGTTTAAAATGAACAATGTTGGAGTCTATGAAAAGGTCTGAATCTGAGCTTTAAATTGAGGTGTCACTCCAGTAAATCAGATCATGCTAGCCTGAAAGACCAGGCTAAATATACAGAACAGATTTGACCTCTGACCCAGCTCTGAAAGCTGTGTGGTATTGACCACACTAAATGTCTGATTTTAAGCAGCCAGCTTGTGATAGGATGGAAAGCCAACAATTGTTGGAAAGAAGAGAACCTAAGCTTTAATTTGATGTGCAACATGTTTGATTTGAAGCAGGTTTACCAGAAATACAGGAGGATAAGTTAGAATAGAAAACCAGTTGGCTGCAGGCCTTTTAAAAACAGCTGAATATAACCATAATTCATCAGTGTGCTGCTAGCCACCAGAAGGTTTAAAATGAACAATGTTGGAGTCTATGAAAAGGTCTGAATCTGAGCTTTAAATTGAGGTGTCACTCTAGTAAATCAGATCATGCTAGCCTGAAAGACCAGGCTAAATATACAGAACAGATTTGACCTCTGACCCAGCTCTGAAAGCTGTGTGGTATTGACCACACTAAATGTCTGATTTTAAGCAGCCAGCTTGTGATAGGATGGAAAGCCAACAATTGTTGGAAAGAAGAGAACCTAAGCTTTAATTTGATGTGCAACATGTTTGATTTGAAGCAGGTTTACCAGAAATACAGGAGGATAAGTTAGAATAGAAAACCAGTTGGCTGCAGGCCTTTTAAAAACAGCTGAATATAACCATAATTCATCAGTGTGCTGCTAGCCACCAGAAGGTTTAAAATGAACAATGTTGGACTCTATGAAAAGGTCTGAATCTGAGCTTTAAATTGAGGTGTCACTCCAGTAAATCAGATCATGCTAGCCTGAAAGACCAGGCTAAATATACAGAACAGATTTGACCTCTGACCCAGCTCTGAAAGCTGTGTGGTATTGACCACACTAAATGTCTAATTTTAAGCAGCCAGGTTGTGCTATGATGGAAAGCCAACAATTGATGGAAAGAAGAGAACCTAAGCTTTAATTTGATGTGCAACATGTTTGATTTGAAGCAGGTTTACCAGAAATACAGGAGGATAAGGTAGAATATAAAACCTGTTGGCTGCAGGCCTTTTGAAAACAGCTGAATGTAACCATAATTCATCAGTGTGCTGCTAGCCACCAGAAGGGGTAAAATCAACAATGTTGGACTCTATGAAAAGGTCTGAATCTGAGCTTTAAATTGAGGTGTCACTCCAGTAAATCAGATCATGCTAGCCTGAAAGACCAGGCTAAATATACAGAACAGATTTGACCTCTGACCCAGCTCTGAAAGCTGTGTGGTATTGACCACACTAAATGTCTGATTTTAAGCAGCCAGCTTGTGCTATGATGGAAAGCCAACAATTGTTGGAAAGAAGAGAACCTAAGCTTTAATTTGATGTGCAACATGTTTGATTTGAAGCAGGTTTACCAGAAATACAGGAGGATAAGGTAGAATATAAAACCTGTTGGCTGCAGGCCTTTTGAAAACAGCTGAATGTAACTATAATTCATCAGTGTGCTGCTAGCCACCAGAAGGTTTAAAATCAACAATGTTGGACTCTATGAAAAGGTCTGAATCTGAGGTTTACATGGAGGTATCACTCCAGTAAATCAGATCATGCTAGCCTGAAAGACCAGGCTAAATATACAGAACAGATTTGACCTCTGACCCAGCTCTGAAAGCTGTGTGGTATTGACCACACTAAATGTCTGATTTTAAGCAGCCAGGTTGTGCTATGATGGAAAGCCAACAATTGATGGAAAGAAGAGAACCTAAGCTTTAATTTGATGTGCAACATGTTTGATTTGAAGCAGGTTTACCAGAAATACAGGAGGATAAGGTAGAATATAAAACCTGTTGGCTGCAGGCCTTTTGAAAACAGCTGAATGTAACCATAATTCATCAGTGTGCTGCTAGCCACCAGAAGGGGTAAAATCAACAATGTTGGACTCTATGAAAAGGTCTGAATCTGAGCTTTAAATTGAGGTGTCACTCAAGTAAATCAGATCATGCTAGCCTGAAAGACCAGGCTAAATATACAGAACAGATTTGACCTCTGACCCAGCTCTGAAAGCTGTGTGGTATTGACCACACTAAATGTCTGATTTTAAGCAGCCAGCTTGTGCTATGATGGAAAGCCAACAATTGTTGGAAAGAAGAGAACCTAAGCTTTAATTTGATGTTCAACATGTTTAATTTGAAGCAGGTTTACCAGAAATACAGGAGGATAAGGTAGAATATAAAACCAGTTGGCTGCAGGCCTTTTGAAAACAGCTGAATGTAACTATAATTCATCAGTGTGCTGCTAGCCACCAGAAGGTTTAAAATCAACAATGTTGGACTCTATGAAAAGGTCTGAATCTGAGGTTTACATGGAGGTATCACTCCAGTAAATCAGATCATGCTAGCCTGAAAGACCAGGCTAAATATACAGAACAGATTTGACCTCTGACCCAGCTCTGAAAGCTGTGTGGTATTGACCACACTAAATGTCTGATTTTAAGCAGCCAGGTTGTGCTATGATGGAAAGCCAACAATTGATGGAAAGAAGAGAACCTAAGCTTTAATTTGATGTGCAACATGTTTGATTTGAAGCAGGTTTACCAGAAATACAGGAGGATAAGGTAGAATATAAAACCTGTTGGCTGCAGGCCTTTTGAAAACAGCTGAATGTAACCATAATTCATCAGTGTGCTGCTAGCCACCAGAAGGGGTAAAATCAACAATGTTGGACTCTATGAAAAGGTCTGAATCTGAGCTTTAAATTGAGGTGTCACTCAAGTAAATCAGATCATGCTAGCCTGAAAGACCAGGCTAAATATACAGAACAGATTTGACCTCTGACCCAGCTCTGAAAGCTGTGTGGTATTGACCACACTAAATGTCTGATTTTAAGCAGCCAGGTTGTGCTATGATGGAAAGCCAACAATTGATGGAAAGAAGAGAACCTAAGCTTTAATTTGATGTGCAACATGTTTGATTTGAAGCAGGTTTACCAGAAATACAGGAGGATAAGTTAGAATATAAAACCAGTTGGCTGCAGGCCTTTTAAAAACAGCTGAATATAACCATAATTCATCAGTGTGCTGCTAGCCACCAGAAGGTTTAAAATGAACAATGTTGGAGTCTATGAAAAGGTCTGAATCTGAGCTTTAAATTGAGGTGTCACTCCAGTAAATCAGATCATGCTAGCCTGAAAGACCAGGCTAAATATACAGAACAGATTTGACCTCTGACCCAGCTCTGAAAGCTGTGTGGTATTGACCACACTAAATGTCTGATTTTAAGCAGCCAGCTTGTGATAGGATGGAAAGCCAACAATTGTTGGAAAGAAGAGAACCTAAGCTTTAATTTGATGTGCAACATGTTTGATTTGAAGCAGGTTTACCAGAAATACAGGAGGATAAGTTAGAATAGAAAACCAGTTGGCTGCAGGCCTTTTAAAAACAGCTGAATATAACCATAATTCATCAGTGTGCTGCTAGCCACCAGAAGGTTTAAAATGAACAATGTTGGAGTCTATGAAAAGGTCTGAATCTGAGCTTTAAATTGAGGTGTCACTCTAGTAAATCAGATCATGCTAGCCTGAAAGACCAGGCTAAATATACAGAACAGATTTGACCTCTGACCCAGCTCTGAAAGCTGTGTGGTATTGACCACACTAAATGTCTGATTTTAAGCAGCCAGCTTGTGATAGGATGGAAAGCCAACAATTGTTGGAAAGAAGAGAACCTAAGCTTTAATTTGATGTGCAACATGTTTGATTTGAAGCAGGTTTACCAGAAATACAGGAGGATAAGTTAGAATAGAAAACCAGTTGGCTGCAGGCCTTTTAAAAACAGCTGAATATAACCATAATTCATCAGTGTGCTGCTAGCCACCAGAAGGTTTAAAATGAACAATGTTGGACTCTATGAAAAGGTCTGAATCTGAGCTTTAAATTGAGGTGTCACTCCAGTAAATCAGATCATGCTAGCCTGAAAGACCAGGCTAAATATACAGAACAGATTTGACCTCTGACCCAGCTCTGAAAGCTGTGTGGTATTGACCACACTAAATGTCTGATTTTAAGCAGCCAGGTTGTGCTATGATGGAAAGCCAACAATTGATGGAAAGAAGAGAACCTAAGCTTTAATTTGATGTGCAACATGTTTGATTTGAAGCAGGTTTACCAGAAATACAGGAGGATAAGTTAGAATATAAAACCAGTTGGCTGCAGGCCTTTTAAAAACAGCTGAATATAACCATAATTCATCAGTGTGCTGCTAGCCACCAGAAGGTTTAAAATGAACAATGTTGGACTCTATGAAAAGGTCTGAATCTGAGCTTTAAATTGAGGTGTCACTCCAGTAAATCAGATCATGCTAGCCTGAAAGACCAGGCTAAATATACAGAACAGATTTGACCTCTGACCCAGCTCTGAAAGCTGTGTGGTATTGACCACACTAAATGTCTGATTTTAAGCAGCCAGGTTGTGCTATGATGGAAAGCCAACAATTGATGGAAAGAAGAGAACCTAAGCTTTAATTTGATGTGCAACATGTTTGATTTGAAGCAGGTTTACCAGAAATACAGGAGGATAAGTTAGAATATAAAACCAGTTGGCTGCAGGCCTTTTAAAAACAGCTGAATATAACCATAATTCATCAGTGTGCTGCTAGCCACCAGAAGGTTTAAAATGAACAATGTTGGAGTCTATGAAAAGGTCTGAATCTGAGCTTTAAATTGAGGTGTCACTCCAGTAAATCAGATCATGCTAGCCTGAAAGACCAGGCTAAATATACAGAACAGATTTGACCTCTGACCCAGCTCTGAAAGCTGTGTGGTATTGACCACACTAAATGTCTGATTTTAAGCAGCCAGCTTGTGATAGGATGGAAAGCCAACAATTGTTGGAAAGAAGAGAACCTAAGCTTTAATTTGATGTGCAACATGTTTGATTTGAAGCAGGTTTACCAGAAATACAGGAGGATAAGTTAGAATAGAAAACCTGTTGGCTGCAGGCCTTTTAAAAACAGCTGAATATAACCATAATTCATCAGTGTGCTGCTAGCCACCAGAAGGTTTAAAATGAACAATGTTGGAGTCTATGAAAAGGTCTGAATCTGAGCTTTAAATTGAGGTGTCACTCTAGTAAATCAGATCATGCTAGCCTGAAAGACCAGGCTAAATATACAGAACAGATTTGACCTCTGACCCAGCTCTGAAAGCTGTGTGGTATTGACCACACTAAATGTCTGATTTTAAGCAGCCAGCTTGTGATAGGATGGAAAGCCAACAATTGTTGGAAAGAAGAGAACCTAAGCTTTAATTTGATGTGCAACATGTTTGATTTGAAGCAGGTTTACCAGAAATACAGGAGGATAAGTTAGAATAGAAAACCAGTTGGCTGCAGGCCTTTTAAAAACAGCTGAATATAACCATAATTCATCAGTGTGCTGCTAGCCACCAGAAGGTTTAAAATGAACAATGTTGGACTCTATGAAAAGGTCTGAATCTGAGCTTTAAATTGAGGTGTCACTCCAGTAAATCAGATCATGCTAGCCTGAAAGACCAGGCTAAATATACAGAACAGATTTGACCTCTGACCCAGCTCTGAAAGCTGTGTGGTATTGACCACACTAAATGTCTGATTTTAAGCAGCCAGGTTGTGCTATGATGGAAAGCCAACAATTGATGGAAAGAAGAGAACCTAAGCTTTAATTTGATGTGCAACATGTTTGATTTGAAGCAGGTTTACCAGAAATACAGGAGGATAAGGTAGAATATAAAACCTGTTGGCTGCAGGCCTTTTGAAAACAGCTGAATGTAACCATAATTCATCAGTGTGCTGCTAGCCACCAGAAGGGGTAAAATCAACAATGTTGGACTCTATGAAAAGGTCTGAATCTGAGCTTTAAATTGAGGTGTCACTCCAGTAAATCAGATCATGCTAGCCTGAAAGACCAGGCTAAATATACAGAACAGATTTGACCTCTGACCCAGCTCTGAAAGCTGTGTGGTATTGACCACACTAAATGTCTGATTTTAAGCAGCCAGCTTGTGCTATGATGGAAAGCCAACAATTGTTGGAAAGAAGAGAACCTAAGCTTTAATTTGATGTGCAACATGTTTGATTTGAAGCAGGTTTACCAGAAATACAGGAGGATAAGGTAGAATATAAAACCTGTTGGCTGCAGGCCTTTTGAAAACAGCTGAATGTAACTATAATTCATCAGTGTGCTGCTAGCCACCAGAAGGTTTAAAATCAACAATGTTGGACTCTATGAAAAGGTCTGAATCTGAGGTTTACATGGAGGTATCACTCCAGTAAATCAGATCATGCTAGCCTGAAAGACCAGGCTAAATATACAGAACAGATTTGACCTCTGACCCAGCTCTGAAAGCTGTGTGGTATTGACCACACTAAATGTCTGATTTTAAGCAGCCAGGTTGTGCTATGATGGAAAGCCAACAATTGATGGAAAGAAGAGAACCTAAGCTTTAATTTGATGTGCAACATGTTTGATTTGAAGCAGGTTTACCAGAAATACAGGAGGATAAGGTAGAATATAAAACCTGTTGGCTGCAGGCCTTTTGAAAACAGCTGAATGTAACCATAATTCATCAGTGTGCTGCTAGCCACCAGAAGGGGTAAAATCAACAATGTTGGACTCTATGAAAAGGTCTGAATCTGAGCTTTAAATTGAGGTGTCACTCAAGTAAATCAGATCATGCTAGCCTGAAAGACCAGGCTAAATATACAGAACAGATTTGACCTCTGACCCAGCTCTGAAAGCTGTGTGGTATTGACCACACTAAATGTCTGATTTTAAGCAGCCAGGTTGTGCTATGATGGAAAGCCAACAATTGATGGAAAGAAGAGAACCTAAGCTTTAATTTGATGTGCAACATGTTTGATTTGAAGCAGGTTTACCAGAAATACAGGAGGATAAGTTAGAATATAAAACCAGTTGGCTGCAGGCCTTTTAAAAACAGCTGAATATAACCATAATTCATCAGTGTGCTGCTAGCCACCAGAAGGTTTAAAATGAACAATGTTGGAGTCTATGAAAAGGTCTGAATCTGAGCTTTAAATTGAGGTGTCACTCCAGTAAATCAGATCATGCTAGCCTGAAAGACCAGGCTAAATATACAGAACAGATTTGACCTCTGACCCAGCTCTGAAAGCTGTGTGGTATTGACCACACTAAATGTCTGATTTTAAGCAGCCAGCTTGTGATAGGATGGAAAGCCAACAATTGTTGGAAAGAAGAGAACCTAAGCTTTAATTTGATGTGCAACATGTTTGATTTGAAGCAGGTTTACCAGAAATACAGGAGGATAAGTTAGAATAGAAAACCAGTTGGCTGCAGGCCTTTTAAAAACAGCTGAATATAACCATAATTCATCAGTGTGCTGCTAGCCACCAGAAGGTTTAAAATGAACAATGTTGGACTCTATGAAAAGGTCTGAATCTGAGCTTTAAATTGAGGTGTCACTCCAGTAAATCAGATCATGCTAGCCTGAAAGACCAGGCTAAATATACAGAACAGATTTGACCTCTGACCCAGCTCTGAAAGCTGTGTGGTATTGACCACACTAAATGTCTGATTTTAAGCAGCCAGGTTGTGCTATGATGGAAAGCCAACAATTGATGGAAAGAAGAGAACCTAAGCTTTAATTTGATGTGCAACATGTTTGATTTGAAGCAGGTTTACCAGAAATACAGGAGGATAAGGTAGAATATAAAACCTGTTGGCTGCAGGCCTTTTGAAAACAGCTGAATGTAACCATAATTCATCAGTGTGCTGCTAGCCACCAGAAGGGGTAAAATCAACAATGTTGGACTCTATGAAAAGGTCTGAATCTGAGCTTTAAATTGAGGTGTCACTCCAGTAAATCAGATCATGCTAGCCTGAAAGACCAGGCTAAATATACAGAACAGATTTGACCTCTGACCCAGCTCTGAAAGCTGTGTGGTATTGACCACACTAAATGTCTGATTTTAAGCAGCCAGCTTGTGCTATGATGGAAAGCCAACAATTGTTGGAAAGAAGAGAACCTAAGCTTTAATTTGATGTGCAACATGTTTGATTTGAAGCAGGTTTACCAGAAATACAGGAGGATAAGGTAGAATATAAAACCTGTTGGCTGCAGGCCTTTTGAAAACAGCTGAATGTAACTATAATTCATCAGTGTGCTGCTAGCCACCAGAAGGTTTAAAATCAACAATGTTGGACTCTATGAAAAGGTCTGAATCTGAGGTTTACATGGAGGTATCACTCCAGTAAATCAGATCATGCTAGCCTGAAAGACCAGGCTAAATATACAGAACAGATTTGACCTCTGACCCAGCTCTGAAAGCTGTGTGGTATTGACCACACTAAATGTCTGATTTTAAGCAGCCAGGTTGTGCTATGATGGAAAGCCAACAATTGATGGAAAGAAGAGAACCTAAGCTTTAATTTGATGTGCAACATGTTTGATTTGAAGCAGGTTTACCAGAAATACAGGAGGATAAGGTAGAATATAAAACCTGTTGGCTGCAGGCCTTTTGAAAACAGCTGAATGTAACCATAATTCATCAGTGTGCTGCTAGCCACCAGAAGGGGTAAAATCAACAATGTTGGACTCTATGAAAAGGTCTGAATCTGAGCTTTAAATTGAGGTGTCACTCAAGTAAATCAGATCATGCTAGCCTGAAAGACCAGGCTAAATATACAGAACAGATTTGACCTCTGACCCAGCTCTGAAAGCTGTGTGGTATTGACCACACTAAATGTCTGATTTTAAGCAGCCAGGTTGTGCTATGATGGAAAGCCAACAATTGATGGAAAGAAGAGAACCTAAGCTTTAATTTGATGTGCAACATGTTTGATTTGAAGCAGGTTTACCAGAAATACAGGAGGATAAGTTAGAATATAAAACCAGTTGGCTGCAGGCCTTTTAAAAACAGCTGAATATAACCATAATTCATCAGTGTGCTGCTAGCCACCAGAAGGTTTAAAATGAACAATGTTGGAGTCTATGAAAAGGTCTGAATCTGAGCTTTAAATTGAGGTGTCACTCCAGTAAATCAGATCATGCTAGCCTGAAAGACCAGGCTAAATATACAGAACAGATTTGACCTCTGACCCAGCTCTGAAAGCTGTGTGGTATTGACCACACTAAATGTCTGATTTTAAGCAGCCAGCTTGTGATAGGATGGAAAGCCAACAATTGTTGGAAATAAGAGAACCTAAGCTTTAATTTGATGTGCAACATGTTTGATTTGAAGCAGGTTTACCAGAAATACAGGAGGATAAGTTAGAATAGAAAACCAGTTGGCTGCAGGCCTTTTAAAAACAGCTGAATATAACCATAATTCATCAGTGTGCTGCTAGCCACCAGAAGGTTTAAAATGAACAATGTTGGAGTCTATGAAAAGGTCTGAATCTGAGCTTTAAATTGAGGTGTCACTCTAGTAAATCAGATCATGCTAGCCTGAAAGACCAGGCTAAATATACAGAACAGATTTGACCTCTGACCCAGCTCTGAAAGCTGTGTGGTATTGACCACACTAAATGTCTGATTTTAAGCAGCCAGCTTGTGATAGGATGGAAAGCCAACAATTGTTGGAAAGAAGAGAACCTAAGCTTTAATTTGATGTGCAACATGTTTGATTTGAAGCAGGTTTACCAGAAATACAGGAGGATAAGTTAGAATATAAAACCAGTTGGCTGCAGGCCTTTTAAAAACAGCTGAATATAACCATAATTCATCAGTGTGCTGCTAGCCACCAGAAGGTTTAAAATGAACAATGTTGGACTCTATGAAAAGGTCTGAATCTGAGCTTTAAATTGAGGTGTCACTCCAGTAAATCAGATCATGCTAGCCTGAAAGACCAGGCTAAATATACAGAACAGATTTGACCTCTGACCCAGCTCTGAAAGCTGTGTGGTATTGACCACACTAAATGTCTGATTTTAAGCAGCCAGGTTGTGCTATGATGGAAAGCCAACAATTGATGGAAAGAAGAGAACCTAAGCTTTAATTTGATGTGCAACATGTTTGATTTGAAGCAGGTTTACCAGAAATACAGGAGGATAAGTTAGAATATAAAACCAGTTGGCTGCAGGCCTTTTAAAAACAGCTGAATATAACCATAATTCATCAGTGTGCTGCTAGCCACCAGAAGGTTTAAAATGAACAATGTTGGAGTCTATGAAAAGGTCTGAATCTGAGCTTTAAATTGAGGTGTCACTCCAGTAAATCAGATCATGCTAGCCTGAAAGACCAGGCTAAATATACAGAACAGATTTGACCTCTGACCCAGCTCTGAAAGCTGTGTGGTATTGACCACACTAAATGTCTGATTTTAAGCAGCCAGCTTGTGCTATGATGGAAAGCCAACAATTGTTGGAAAGAAGAGAACCTAAGCTTTAATTTGATGTTCAACATGTTTGATTTGAAGCAGGTTTACCAGAAATACAGGAGGATAAGGTAGAATATAAAACCAGTTGGCTGCAGGCCTTTTGAAAACAGCTGAATGTAACTATAATTCATCAGTGTGCTGCTAGCCACCAGAAGGTTTAAAATCAACAATGTTGGACTCTATGAAAAGGTCTGAATCTGAGGTTTACATGGAGGTATCACTCCAGTAAATCAGATCATGCTAGCCTGAAAGACCAGGCTAAATATACAGAACAGATTTGACCTCTGACCCAGCTCTGAAAGCTGTGTGGTATTGACCACACTAAATGTCTGATTTTAAGCAGCCAGGTTGTGCTATGATGGAAAGCCAACAATTGATGGAAAGAAGAGAACCTAAGCTTTAATTTGATGTGCAACATGTTTGATTTGAAGCAGGTTTACCAGAAATACAGGAGGATAAGGTAGAATATAAAACCTGTTGGCTGCAGGCCTTTTGAAAACAGCTGAATGTAACCATAATTCATCAGTGTGCTGCTAGCCACCAGAAGGGGTAAAATCAACAATGTTGGACTCTATGAAAAGGTCTGAATCTGAGCTTTAAATTGAGGTGTCACTCAAGTAAATCAGATCATGCTAGCCTGAAAGACCAGGCTAAATATACAGAACAGATTTGACCTCTGACCCAGCTCTGAAAGCTGTGTGGTATTGACCACACTAAATGTCTGATTTTAAGCAGCCAGGTTGTGCTATGATGGAAAGCCAACAATTGATGGAAAGAAGAGAACCTAAGCTTTAATTTGATGTGCAACATGTTTGATTTGAAGCAGGTTTACCAGAAATACAGGAGGATAAGTTAGAATATAAAACCAGTTGGCTGCAGGCCTTTTAAAAACAGCTGAATATAACCATAATTCATCAGTGTGCTGCTAGCCACCAGAAGGTTTAAAATGAACAATGTTGGAGTCTATGAAAAGGTCTGAATCTGAGCTTTAAATTGAGGTGTCACTCCAGTAAATCAGATCATGCTAGCCTGAAAGACCAGGCTAAATATACAGAACAGATTTGACCTCTGACCCAGCTCTGAAAGCTGTGTGGTATTGACCACACTAAATGTCTGATTTTAAGCAGCCAGCTTGTGATAGGATGGAAAGCCAACAATTGTTGGAAAGAAGAGAACCTAAGCTTTAATTTGATGTGCAACATGTTTGATTTGAAGCAGGTTTACCAGAAATACAGGAGGATAAGTTAGAATATAAAACCAGTTGGCTGCAGGCCTTTTAAAAACAGCTGAATATAACCATAATTCATCAGTGTGCTGCTAGCCACCAGAAGGTTTAAAATGAACAATGTTGGAGTCTATGAAAAGGTCTGAATCTGAGCTTTAAATTGAGGTGTCACTCCAGTAAATCAGATCATGCTAGCCTGAAAGACCAGGCTAAATATACAGAACAGATTTGACCTCTGACCCAGCTCTGAAAGCTGTGTGGTATTGACCACACTAAATGTCTGATTTTAAGCAGCCAGCTTGTGATAGGATGGAAAGCCAACAATTGTTGGAAAGAAGAGAACCTAAGCTTTAATTTGATGTGCAACATGTTTGATTTGAAGCAGGTTTACCAGAAATACAGGAGGATAAGTTAGAATAGAAAACCAGTTGGCTGCAGGCCTTTTAAAAACAGCTGAATATAACCATAATTCATCAGTGTGCTGCTAGCCACCAGAAGGTTTAAAATGAACAATGTTGGAGTCTATGAAAAGGTCTGAATCTGAGCTTTAAATTGAGGTGTCACTCCAGTAAATCAGATCATGCTAGCCTGAAAGACCAGGCTAAATATACAGAACAGATTTGACCTCTGACCCAGCTCTGAAAGCTGTGTGGTATTGACCACACTAAATGTCTGATTTTAAGCAGCCAGCTTGTGATAGGATGGAAAGCCAACAATTGTTGGAAAGAAGAGAACCTAAGCTTTAATTTGATGTGCAACATGTTTGATTTGAAGCAGGTTTACCAGAAATACAGGAGGATAAGTTAGAATAGAAAACCAGTTGGCTGCAGGCCTTTTAAAAACAGCTGAATATAACCATAATTCATCAGTGTGCTGCTAGCCACCAGAAGGTTTAAAATCAACAATGTTGGACTCTATGAAAAGGTCTGAATCTGAGCTTTAAATTGAGGTGTCACTCCAGTAAATCAGATCATGCTAGCCTGAAAGACCAGGCTAAATATACAGAACAGATTTGACCTCTGACCCAGCTCTGAAAGCTGTGTGGTATTGACCACACTAAATGTCTGATTTTAAGCAGCCAGGTTGTGCTATGATGGAAAGCCAACAATTGATGGAAAGAAGAGAACCTAAGCTTTAATTTGATGTGCAACATGTTTGATTTGAAGCAGGTTTACCAGAAATACAGGAGGATAAGTTAGAATATAAAACCAGTTGGCTGCAGGCCTTTTAAAAACAGCTGAATATAACCATAATTCATCAGTGTGCTGCTAGCCACCAGAAGGTTTAAAATGAACAATGTTGGAGTCTATGAAAAGGTCTGAATCTGAGCTTTAAATTGAGGTGTCACTCCAGTAAATCAGATCATGCTAGCCTGAAAGACCAGGCTAAATATACAGAACAGATTTGACCTCTGACCCAGCTCTGAAAGCTGTGTGGTATTGACCACACTAAATGTCTGATTTTAAGCAGCCAGCTTGTGCTATGATGGAAAGCCAACAATTGTTGGAAAGAAGAGAACCTAAGCTTTAATTTGATGTTCAACATGTTTGATTTGAAGCAGGTTTACCAGAAATACAGGAGGATAAGGTAGAATATAAAACCAGTTGGCTGCAGGCCTTTTGAAAACAGCTGAATGTAACTATAATTCATCAGTGTGCTGCTAGCCACCAGAAGGTTTAAAATCAACAATGTTGGACTCTATGAAAAGGTCTGAATCTGAGGTTTACATGGAGGTATCACTCCAGTAAATCAGATCATGCTAGCCTGAAAGACCAGGCTAAATATACAGAACAGATTTGACCTCTGACCCAGCTCTGAAAGCTGTGTGGTATTGACCACACTAAATGTCTGATTTTAAGCAGCCAGGTTGTGCTATGATGGAAAGCCAACAATTGATGGAAAGAAGAGAACCTAAGCTTTAATTTGATGTGCAACATGTTTGATTTGAAGCAGGTTTACCAGAAATACAGGAGGATAAGTTAGAATAGAAAACCAGTTGGCTGCAGGCCTTTTAAAAACAGCTGAATATAACCATAATTCATCAGTGTGCTGCTAGCCACCAGAAGGTTTAAAATGAACAATGTTGGAGTCTATGAAAAGGTCTGAATCTGAGCTTTAAATTGAGGTGTCACTCCAGTAAATCAGATCATGCTAGCCTGAAAGACCAGGCTAAATATACAGAACAGATTTGACCTCTGACCCAGCTCTGAAAGCTGTGTGGTATTGACCACACTAAATGTCTGATTTTAAGCAGCCAGCTTGTGATAGGATGGAAAGCCAACAATTGTTGGAAAGAAGAGAACCTAAGCTTTAATTTGATGTGCAACATGTTTGATTTGAAGCAGGTTTACCAGAAATACAGGAGGATAAGTTAGAATAGAAAACCAGTTGGCTGCAGGCCTTTTAAAAACAGCTGAATATAACCATAATTCATCAGTGTGCTGCTAGCCACCAGAAGGTTTAAAATCAACAATGTTGGACTCTATGAAAAGGTCTGAATCTGAGCTTTAAATTGAGGTGTCACTCCAGTAAATCAGATCATGCTAGCCTGAAAGACCAGGCTAAATATACAGAACAGATTTGACCTCTGACCCAGCTCTGAAAGCTGTGTGGTATTGACCACACTAAATGTCTGATTTTAAGCAGCCAGGTTGTGCTATGATGGAAAGCCAACAATTGATGGAAAGAAGAGAACCTAAGCTTTAATTTGATGTGCAACATGTTTGATTTGAAGCAGGTTTACCAGAAATACAGGAGGATAAGTTAGAATATAAAACCAGTTGGCTGCAGGCCTTTTAAAAACAGCTGAATATAACCATAATTCATCAGTGTGCTGCTAGCCACCAGAAGGTTTAAAATGAACAATGTTGGAGTCTATGAAAAGGTCTGAATCTGAGCTTTAAATTGAGGTGTCACTCCAGTAAATCAGATCATGCTAGCCTGAAAGACCAGGCTAAATATACAGAACAGATTTGACCTCTGACCCAGCTCTGAAAGCTGTGTGGTATTGACCACACTAAATGTCTGATTTTAAGCAGCCAGCTTGTGCTATGATGGAAAGCCAACAATTGTTGGAAAGAAGAGAACCTAAGCTTTAATTTGATGTTCAACATGTTTGATTTGAAGCAGGTTTACCAGAAATACAGGAGGATAAGGTAGAATATAAAACCAGTTGGCTGCAGGCCTTTTGAAAACAGCTGAATGTAACTATAATTCATCAGTGTGCTGCTAGCCACCAGAAGGTTTAAAATCAACAATGTTGGACTCTATGAAAAGGTCTGAATCTGAGGTTTACATGGAGGTATCACTCCAGTAAATCAGATCATGCTAGCCTGAAAGACCAGGCTAAATATACAGAACAGATTTGACCTCTGACCCAGCTCTGAAAGCTGTGTGGTATTGACCACACTAAATGTCTGATTTTAAGCAGCCAGGTTGTGCTATGATGGAAAGCCAACAATTGATGGAAAGAAGAGAACCTAAGCTTTAATTTGATGTGCAACATGTTTGATTTGAAGCAGGTTTACCAGAAATACAGGAGGATAAGGTAGAATATAAAACCTGTTGGCTGCAGGCCTTTTGAAAACAGCTGAATGTAACCATAATTCATCAGTGTGCTGCTAGCCACCAGAAGGGGTAAAATCAACAATGTTGGACTCTATGAAAAGGTCTGAATCTGAGCTTTAAATTGAGGTGTCACTCAAGTAAATCAGATCATGCTAGCCTGAAAGACCAGGCTAAATATACAGAACAGATTTGACCTCTGACCCAGCTCTGAAAGCTGTGTGGTATTGACCACGCTAAATGTCTGATTTTAAGCAGCCAGGTTGTGCTATGATGGAAAGCCAACAATTGATGGAAAGAAGAGAACCTAAGCTTTAATTTGATGTGCAACATGTTTGATTTGAAGCAGGTTTACCAGAAATACAGGAGGATAAGTTAGAATATAAAACCAGTTGGCTGCAGGCCTTTTAAAAACAGCTGAATATAACCATAATTCATCAGTGTGCTGCTAGCCACCAGAAGGTTTAAAATGAACAATGTTGGAGTCTATGAAAAGGTCTGAATCTGAGCTTTAAATTGAGGTGTCACTCCAGTAAATCAGATCATGCTAGCCTGAAAGACCAGGCTAAATATACAGAACAGATTTGACCTCTGACCCAGCTCTGAAAGCTGTGTGGTATTGACCACACTAAATGTCTGATTTTAAGCAGCCAGCTTGTGATAGGATGGAAAGCCAACAATTGTTGGAAAGAAGAGAACCTAAGCTTTAATTTGATGTGCAACATGTTTGATTTGAAGCAGGTTTACCAGAAATACAGGAGGATAAGTTAGAATAGAAAACCAGTTGGCTGCAGGCCTTTTAAAAACAGCTGAATATAACCATAATTCATCAGTGTGCTGCTAGCCACCAGAAGGTTTAAAATGAACAATGTTGGAGTCTATGAAAAGGTCTGAATCTGAGCTTTAAATTGAGGTGTCACTCTAGTAAATCAGATCATGCTAGCCTGAAAGACCAGGCTAAATATACAGAACAGATTTGACCTCTGACCCAGCTCTGAAAGCTGTGTGGTATTGACCACACTAAATGTCTGATTTTAAGCAGCCAGCTTGTGATAGGATGGAAAGCCAACAATTGTTGGAAAGAAGAGAACCTAAGCTTTAATTTGATGTGCAACATGTTTGATTTGAAGCAGGTTTACCAGAAATACAGGAGGATAAGTTAGAATAGAAAACCAGTTGGCTGCAGGCCTTTTAAAAACAGCTGAATATAACCATAATTCATCAGTGTGCTGCTAGCCACCAGAAGGTTTAAAATGAACAATGTTGGACTCTATGAAAAGGTCTGAATCTGAGCTTTAAATTGAGGTGTCACTCCAGTAAATCAGATCATGCTAGCCTGAAAGACCAGGCTAAATATACAGAACAGATTTGACCTCTGACCCAGCTCTGAAAGCTGTGTGGTATTGACCACACTAAATGTCTGATTTTAAGCAGCCAGGTTGTGCTATGATGGAAAGCCAACAATTGATGGAAAGAAGAGAACCTAAGCTTTAATTTGATGTGCAACATGTTTGATTTGAAGCAGGTTTACCAGAAATACAGGAGGATAAGTTAGAATATAAAACCAGTTGGCTGCAGGCCTTTTAAAAACAGCTGAATATAACCATAATTCATCAGTGTGCTGCTAGCCACCAGAAGGTTTAAAATGAACAATGTTGGAGTCTATGAAAAGGTCTGAATCTGAGCTTTAAATTGAGGTGTCACTCCAGTAAATCAGATCATGCTAGCCTGAAAGACCAGGCTAAATATACAGAACAGATTTGACCTCTGACCCAGCTCTGAAAGCTGTGTGGTATTGACCACACTAAATGTCTGATTTTAAGCAGCCAGGTTGTGCTATGATGGAAAGCCAACAATTGATGGAAAGAAGAGAACCTAAGCTTTAATTTGATGTGCAACATGTTTGATTTGAAGCAGGTTTACCAGAAATACAGGAGGATAAGTTAGAATATAAAACCAGTTGGCTGCAGGCCTTTTAAAAACAGCTGAATATAACCATAATTCATCAGTGTGCTGCTAGCCACCAGAAGGTTTAAAATGAACAATGTTGGAGTCTATGAAAAGGTCTGAATCTGAGCTTTAAATTGAGGTGTCACTCCAGTAAATCAGATCATGCTAGCCTGAAAGACCAGGCTAAATATACAGAACAGATTTGACCTCTGACCCAGCTCTGAAAGCTGTGTGGTATTGACCACACTAAATGTCTGATTTTAAGCAGCCAGCTTGTGCTATGATGGAAAGCCAACAATTGTTGGAAAGAAGAGAACCTAAGCTTTAATTTGATGTTCAACATGTTTGATTTGAAGCAGGTTTACCAGAAATACAGGAGGATAAGGTAGAATATAAAACCAGTTGGCTGCAGGCCTTTTGAAAACAGCTGAATGTAACTATAATTCATCAGTGTGCTGCTAGCCACCAGAAGGTTTAAAATCAACAATGTTGGACTCTATGAAAAGGTCTGAATCTGAGGTTTACATGGAGGTATCACTCCAGTAAATCAGATCATGCTAGCCTGAAAGACCAGGCTAAATATACAGAACAGATTTGACCTCTGACCCAGCTCTGAAAGCTGTGTGGTATTGACCACACTAAATGTCTGATTTTAAGCAGCCAGGTTGTGCTATGATGGAAAGCCAACAATTGATGGAAAGAAGAGAACCTAAGCTTTAATTTGATGTGCAACATGTTTGATTTGAAGCAGGTTTACCAGAAATACAGGAGGATAAGGTAGAATATAAAACCTGTTGGCTGCAGGCCTTTTGAAAACAGCTGAATGTAACCATAATTCATCAGTGTGCTGCTAGCCACCAGAAGGGGTAAAATCAACAATGTTGGACTCTATGAAAAGGTCTGAATCTGAGCTTTAAATTGAGGTGTCACTCAAGTAAATCAGATCATGCTAGCCTGAAAGACCAGGCTAAATATACAGAACAGATTTGACCTCTGACCCAGCTCTGAAAGCTGTGTGGTATTGACCACACTAAATGTCTGATTTTAAGCAGCCAGGTTGTGCTATGATGGAAAGGCAACAATTGATGGAAAGAAGAGAACCTAAGCTTTAATTTGATGTGCAACATGTTTGATTTGAAGCAGGTTTACCAGAAATACAGGAGGATAAGTTAGAATATAAAACCAGTTGGCTGCAGGCCTTTTAAAAACAGCTGAATATAACCATAATTCATCAGTGTGCTGCTAGCCAACAGAAGGTTTAAAATGAACAATGTTGGAGTCTATGAAAAGGTCTGAATCTGAGCTTTAAATTGAGGTGTCACTCCAGTAAATCAGATCATGCTAGCCTGAAAGACCAGGCTAAATATACAGAACAGATTTGACCTCTGACCCAGCTCTGAAAGCTGTGTGGTATTGACCACACTAAATGTCTGATTTTAAGCAGCCAGCTTGTGATAGGATGGAAAGCCAACAATTGTTGGAAAGAAGAGAACCTAAGCTTTAATTTGATGTGCAACATGTTTGATTTGAAGCAGGTTTACCAGAAATACAGGAGGATAAGTTAGAATAGAAAACCAGTTGGCTGCAGGCCTTTTAAAAACAGCTGAATATAACCATAATTCATCAGTGTGCTGCTAGCCACCAGAAGGTTTAAAATGAACAATGTTGGAGTCTATGAAAAGGTCTGAATCTGAGCTTTAAATTGAGGTGTCACTCTAGTAAATCAGATCATGCTAGCCTGAAAGACCAGGCTAAATATACAGAACAGATTTGACCTCTGACCCAGCTCTGAAAGCTGTGTGGTATTGACCACACTAAATGTCTGATTTTAAGCAGCCAGCTTGTGATAGGATGGAAAGCCAACAATTGTTGGAAAGAAGAGAACCTAAGCTTTAATTTGATGTGCAACATGTTTGATTTGAAGCAGGTTTACCAGAAATACAGGAGGATAAGTTAGAATAGAAAACCAGTTGGCTGCAGGCCTTTTAAAAACAGCTGAATATAACCATAATTCATCAGTGTGCTGCTAGCCACCAGAAGGTTTAAAATGAACAATGTTGGACTCTATGAAAAGGTCTGAATCTGAGCTTTAAATTGAGGTGTCACTCCAGTAAATCAGATCATGCTAGCCTGAAAGACCAGGCTAAATATACAGAACAGATTTGACCTCTGACCCAGCTCTGAAAGCTGTGTGGTATTGACCACACTAAATGTCTGATTTTAAGCAGCCAGGTTGTGCTATGATGGAAAGCCAACAATTGATGGAAAGAAGAGAACCTAAGCTTTAATTTGATGTGCAATATGTTTGATTTGAAGCAGGTTTACCAGAAATACAGGAGGATAAGTTAGAATATAAAACCAGTTGGCTGCAGGCCTTTTAAAAACAGCTGAATATAACCATAATTCATCAGTGTGCTGCTAGCCACCAGAAGGTTTAAAATGAACAATGTTGGAGTCTATGAAAAGGTCTGAATCTGAGCTTTAAATTGAGGTGTCACTCCAGTAAATCAGATCATGCTAGCCTGAAAGACCAGGCTAAATATACAGAACAGATTTGACCTCTGACCCAGCTCTGAAAGCTGTGTGGTATTGACCACACTAAATGTCTGATTTTAAGCAGCCAGGTTGTGCTATGATGGAAAGCCAACAATTGATGGAAAGAAGAGAACCTAAGCTTTAATTTGATGTGCAACATGTTTGATTTGAAGCAGGTTTACCAGAAATACAGGAGGATAAGTTAGAATAGAAAACCAGTTGGCTGCAGGCCTTTTAAAAACAGCTGAATATAACCATAATTCATCAGTGTGCTGCTAGCCACCAGAAGGTTTAAAATGAACAATGTTGGAGTCTATGAAAAGGTCTGAATCTGAGCTTTAAATTGAGGTGTCACTCCAGTAAATCAGATCATGCTAGCCTGAAAGACCAGGCTAAATATACAGAACAGATTTGACCTCTGACCCAGCTCTGAAAGCTGTGTGGTATTGACCACACTAAATGTCTGATTTTAAGCAGCCAGCTTGTGCTATGATGGAAAGCCAACAATTGTTGGAAAGAAGAGAACCTAAGCTTTAATTTGATGTTCAACATGTTTGATTTGAAGCAGGTTTACCAGAAATACAGGAGGATAAGGTAGAATATAAAACCAGTTGGCTGCAGGCCTTTTGAAAACAGCTGAATGTAACTATAATTCATCAGTGTGCTGCTAGCCACCAGAAGGTTTAAAATCAACAATGTTGGACTCTATGAAAAGGTCTGAATCTGAGGTTTACATGGAGGTATCACTCCAGTAAATCAGATCATGCTAGCCTGAAAGACCAGGCTAAATATACAGAACAGATTTGACCTCTGACCCAGCTCTGAAAGCTGTGTGGTATTGACCACACTAAATGTCTGATTTTAAGCAGCCAGGTTGTGCTATGATGGAAAGCCAACAATTGATGGAAAGAAGAGAACCTAAGCTTTAATTTGATGTGCAACATGTTTGATTTGAAGCAGGTTTACCAGAAATACAGGAGGATAAGGTAGAATATAAAACCTGTTGGCTGCAGGCCTTTTGAAAACAGCTGAATGTAACCATAATTCATCAGTGTGCTGCTAGCCACCAGAAGGGGTAAAATCAACAATGTTGGACTCTATGAAAAGGTCTGAATCTGAGCTTTAAATTGAGGTGTCACTCAAGTAAATCAGATCATGCTAGCCTGAAAGACCAGGCTAAATATACAGAACAGATTTGACCTCTGACCCAGCTCTGAAAGCTGTGTGGTATTGACCACACTAAATGTCTGATTTTAAGCAGCCAGGTTGTGCTATGATGGAAAGCCAACAATTGATGGAAAGAAGAGAACCTAAGCTTTAATTTGATGTGCAACATGTTTGATTTGAAGCAGGTTTACCAGAAATACAGGAGGATAAGTTAGAATATAAAACCAGTTGGCTGCAGGCCTTTTAAAAACAGCTGAATATAACCATAATTCATCAGTGTGCTGCTAGCCACCAGAAGGTTTAAAATGAACAATGTTGGAGTCTATGAAAAGGTCTGAATCTGAGCTTTAAATTGAGGTGTCACTCCAGTAAATCAGATCATGCTAGCCTGAAAGACCAGGCTAAATATACAGAACAGATTTGACCTCTGACCCAGCTCTGAAAGCTGTGTGGTATTGACCACACTAAATGTCTGATTTTAAGCAGCCAGCTTGTGATAGGATGGAAAGCCAACAATTGTTGGAAAGAAGAGAACCTAAGCTTTAATTTGATGTGCAACATGTTTGATTTGAAGCAGGTTTACCAGAAATACAGGAGGATAAGTTAGAATAGAAAACCAGTTGGCTGCAGGCCTTTTAAAAACAGCTGAATATAACCATAATTCATCAGTGTGCTGCTAGCCACCAGAAGGTTTAAAATGAACAATGTTGGAGTCTATGAAAAGGTCTGAATCTGAGCTTTAAATTGAGGTGTCACTCTAGTAAATCAGATCATGCTAGCCTGAAAGACCAGGCTAAATATACAGAACAGATTTGACCTCTGACCCAGCTCTGAAAGCTGTGTGGTATTGACCACACTAAATGTCTGATTTTAAGCAGCCAGCTTGTGATAGGATGGAAAGCCAACAATTGTTGGAAAGAAGAGAACCTAAGCTTTAATTTGATGTGCAACATGTTTGATTTGAAGCAGGTTTACCAGAAATACAGTAGGATAAGTTAGAATAGAAAACCAGTTGGCTGCAGGCCTTTTAAAAACAGCTGAATATAACCATAATTCATCAGTGTGCTGCTAGCCACCAGAAGGTTTAAAATGAACAATGTTGGACTCTATGAAAAGGTCTGAATCTGAGCTTTAAATTGAGGTGTCACTCCAGTAAATCAGATCATGCTAGCCTGAAAGACCAGGCTAAATATACAGAACAGATTTGACCTCTGACCCAGCTCTGAAAGCTGTGTGGTATTGACCACACTAAATGTCTGATTTTAAGCAGCCAGGTTGTGCTATGATGGAAAGCCAACAATTGATGGAAAGAAGAGAACCTAAGCTTTAATTTGATGTGCAACATGTTTGATTTGAAGCAGGTTTACCAGAAATACAGGAGGATAAGTTAGAATATAAAACCAGTTGGCTGCAGGCCTTTTAAAAACAGCTGAATATAACCATAATTCATCAGTGTGCTGCTAGCCACCAGAAGGTTTAAAATGAACAATGTTGGAGTCTATGAAAAGGTCTGAATCTGAGCTTTAAATTGAGGTGTCACTCCAGTAAATCAGATCATGCTAGCCTGAAAGACCAGGCTAAATATACAGAACAGATTTGACCTCTGACCCAGCTCTGAAAGCTGTGTGGTATTGACCACACTAAATGTCTGATTTTAAGCAGCCAGCTTGTGCTATGATGGAAAGCCAACAATTGTTGGAAAGAAGAGAACCTAAGCTTTAATTTGATGTTCAACATGTTTGATTTGAAGCAGGTTTACCAGAAATACAGGAGGATAAGGTAGAATATAAAACCAGTTGGCTGCAGGCCTTTTGAAAACAGCTGAATGTAACTATAATTCATCAGTGTGCTGCTAGCCACCAGAAGGTTTAAAATCAACAATGTTGGACTCTATGAAAAGGTCTGAATCTGAGGTTTACATGGAGGTATCACTCCAGTAAATCAGATCATGCTAGCCTGAAAGACCAGGCTAAATATACAGAACAGATTTGACCTCTGACCCAGCTCTGAAAGCTGTGTGGTATTGACCACACTAAATGTCTGATTTTAAGCAGCCAGGTTGTGCTATGATGGAAAGCCAACAATTGATGGAAAGAAGAGAACCTAAGCTTTAATTTGATGTGCAACATGTTTGATTTGAAGCAGGTTTACCAGAAATACAGGAGGATAAGGTAGAATATAAAACCTGTTGGCTGCAGGCCTTTTGAAAACAGCTGAATGTAACCATAATTCATCAGTGTGCTGCTAGCCACCAGAAGGGGTAAAATCAACAATGTTGGACTCTATGAAAAGGTCTGAATCTGAGCTTTAAATTGAGGTGTCACTCAAGTAAATCAGATCATGCTAGCCTGAAAGACCAGGCTAAATATACAGAACAGATTTGACCTCTGACCCAGCTCTGAAAGCTGTGTGGTATTGACCACACTAAATGTCTGATTTTAAGCAGCCAGGTTGTGCTATGATGGAAAGCCAACAATTGATGGAAAGAAGAGAACCTAAGCTTTAATTTGATGTGCAACATGTTTGATTTGAAGCAGGTTTACCAGAAATACAGGAGGATAAGTTAGAATATAAAACCAGTTGGCTGCAGGCCTTTTAAAAACAGCTGAATATAACCATAATTCATCAGTGTGCTGCTAGCCACCAGAAGGTTTAAAATGAACAATGTTGGAGTCTATGAAAAGGTCTGAATCTGAGCTTTAAATTGAGGTGTCACTCCAGTAAATCAGATCATGCTAGCCTGAAAGACCAGGCTAAATATACAGAACAGATTTGACCTCTGACCCAGCTCTGAAAGCTGTGTGGTATTGACCACACTAAATGTCTGATTTTAAGCAGCCAGCTTGTGATAGGATGGAAAGCCAACAATTGTTGGAAAGAAGAGAACCTAAGCTTTAATTTGATGTGCAACATGTTTGATTTGAAGCAGGTTTACCAGAAATACAGGAGGATAAGTTAGAATAGAAAACCAGTTGGCTGCAGGCCTTTTAAAAACAGCTGAATATAACCATAATTCATCAGTGTGCTGCTAGCCACCAGAAGGTTTAAAATGAACAATGTTGGAGTCTATGAAAAGGTCTGAATCTGAGCTTTAAATTGAGGTGTCACTCTAGTAAATCAGATCATGCTAGCCTGAAAGACCAGGCTAAATATACAGAACAGATTTGACCTCTGACCCAGCTCTGAAAGCTGTGTGGTATTGACCACACTAAATGTCTGATTTTAAGCAGCCAGCTTGTGATAGGATGGAAAGCCAACAATTGTTGGAAAGAAGAGAACCTAAGCTTTAATTTGATGTGCAACATGTTTGATTTGAAGCAGGTTTACCAGAAATACAGGAGGATAAGTTAGAATAGAAAACCAGTTGGCTGCAGGCCTTTTAAAAACAGCTGAATATAACCATAATTCATCAGTGTGCTGCTAGCCACCAGAAGGTTTAAAATGAACAATGTTGGACTCTATGAAAAGGTCTGAATCTGAGCTTTAAATTGAGGTGTCACTCCAGTAAATCAGATCATGCTAGCCTGAAAGACCAGGCTAAATATACAGAACAGATTTGACCTCTGACCCAGCTCTGAAAGCTGTGTGGTATTGACCACACTAAATGTCTGATTTTAAGCAGCCAGCTTGTGCTATGATGGAAAGCCAACAATTGATGGAAAGAAGAGAACCTAAGCTTTAATTTGATGTGCAACATGTTTGATTTGAAGCAGGTTTACCAGAAATACAGGAGGATAAGTTAGAATATAAAACCAGTTGGCTGCAGGCCTTTTAAAAACAGCTGAATATAACCATAATTCATCAGTGTGCTGCTAGCCACCAGAAGGTTTAAAATGAACAATGTTGGACTCTATGAAAAGGTCTGAATCTGAGCTTTAAATTGAGGTGTCACTCCAGTAAATCAGATCATGCTAGCCTGAAAGACCAGGCTAAATATACAGAACAGATTTGACCTCTGACCCAGCTCTGAAAGCTGTGTGGTATTGACCACACTAAATGTCTGATTTTAAGCAGCCAGGTTGTGCTATGATGGAAAGCCAACAATTGATGGAAAGAAGAGAACCTAAGCTTTAATTTGATGTGCAACATGTTTGATTTGAAGCAGGTTTACCAGAAATACAGGAGGATAAGTTAGAATATAAAACCAGTTGGCTGCAGGCCTTTTAAAAACAGCTGAATATAACCATAATTCATCAGTGTGCTGCTAGCCACCAGAAGGTTTAAAATGAACAATGTTGGAGTCTATGAAAAGGTCTGAATCTGAGCTTTAAATTGAGGTGTCACTCCAGTAAATCAGATCATGCTAGCCTGAAAGACCAGGCTAAATATACAGAACAGATTTGACCTCTGACCCAGCTCTGAAAGCTGTGTGGTATTGACCACACTAAATGTCTGATTTTAAGCAGCCAGGTTGTGCTATGATGGAAAGCCAACAATTGATGGAAAGAAGAGAACCTAAGCTTTAATTTGATGTGCAACATGTTTGATTTGAAGCAGGTTTACCAGAAATACAGGAGGATAAGTTAGAATATAAAACCAGTTGGCTGCAGGCCTTTTAAAAACAGCTGAATATAACCATAATTCATCAGTGTGCTGCTAGCCACCAGAAGGTTTAAAATGAACAATGTTGGAGTCTATGAAAAGGTCTGAATCTGAGCTTTAAATTGAGGTGTCACTCCAGTAAATCAGATCATGCTAGCCTGAAAGACCAGGCTAAATATACAGAACAGATTTGACCTCTGACCCAGCTCTGAAAGCTGTGTGGTATTGACCACACTAAATGTCTGATTTTAAGCAGCCAGCTTGTGCTATGATGGAAAGCCAACAATTGTTGGAAAGAAGAGAACCTAAGCTTTAATTTGATGTTCAACATGTTTGATTTGAAGCAGGTTTACCAGAAATACAGGAGGATAAGGTAGAATATAAAACCAGTTGGCTGCAGGCCTTTTGAAAACAGCTGAATGTAACTATAATTCATCAGTGTGCTGCTAGCCACCAGAAGGTTTAAAATCAACAATGTTGGACTCTATGAAAAGGTCTGAATCTGAGCTTTAAATTGAGGTGTCACTCAAGTAAATCAGATCATGCTAGCCTGAAAGACCAGGCTAAATATACAGAACAGATTTGACCTCTGACCCAGCTCTGAAAGCTGTGTGGTATTGACCACACTAAATGTCTGATTTTAAGCAGCCAGGTTGTGCTATGATGGAAAGCCAACAATTGATGGAAAGAAGAGAACCTAAGCTTTAATTTGATGTGCAACATGTTTGATTTGAAGCAGGTTTACCAGAAATACAGGAGGATAAGTTAGAATATAAAACCAGTTGGCTGCAGGCCTTTTAAAAACAGCTGAATATAACCATAATTCATCAGTGTGCTGCTAGCCACCAGAAGGTTTAAAATGAACAATGTTGGAGTCTATGAAAAGGTCTGAATCTGAGCTTTAAATTGAGGTGTCACTCCAGTAAATCAGATCATGCTAGCCTGAAAGACCAGGCTAAATATACAGAACAGATTTGACCTCTGACCCAGCTCTGAAAGCTGTGTGGTATTGACCACACTAAATGTCTGATTTTAAGCAGCCAGCTTGTGATAGGATGGAAAGCCAACAATTGTTGGAAAGAAGAGAACCTAAGCTTTAATTTGATGTGCAACATGTTTGATTTGAAGCAGGTTTACCAGAAATACAGGAGGATAAGTTAGAATAGAAAACCAGTTGGCTGCAGGCCTTTTAAAAACAGCTGAATATAACCATAATTCATCAGTGTGCTGCTAGCCACCAGAAGGTTTAAAATGAACAATGTTGGAGTCTATGAAAAGGTCTGAATCTGAGCTTTAAATTGAGGTGTCACTCTAGTAAATCAGATCATGCTAGCCTGAAAGACCAGGCTAAATATACAGAACAGATTTGACCTCTGACCCAGCTCTGAAAGCTGTGTGGTATTGACCACACTAAATGTCTGATTTTAAGCAGCCAGCTTGTGATAGGATGGAAAGCAAACAATTGTTGGAAAGAAGAGAACCTAAGCTTTAATTTGATGTGCAACATGTTTGATTTGAAGCAGGTTTACCAGAAATACAGGAGGATAAGTTAGAATATAAAACCAGTTGGCTGCAGGCCTTTTAAAAACAGCTGAATATAACCATAATTCATCAGTGTGCTGCTAGCCACCAGAAGGTTTAAAATGAACAATGTTGGAGTCTATGAAAAGGTCTGAATCTGAGCTTTAAATTGAGGTGTCACTCCAGTAAATCAGATCATGCTAGCCTGAAAGACCAGGCTAAATATACAGAACAGATTTGACCTCTGACCCAGCTCTGAAAGCTGTGTGGTATTGACCACACTAAATGTCTGATTTTAAGCAGCCAGCTTGTGCTATGATGGAAAGCCAACAATTGTTGGAAAGAAGAGAACCTAAGCTTTAATTTGATGTTCAACATGTTTGATTTGAAGCAGGTTTACCAGAAATACAGGAGGATAAGGTAGAATATAAAACCAGTTGGCTGCAGGCCTTTTGAAAACAGCTGAATGTAACTATAATTCATCAGTGTGCTGCTAGCCACCAGAAGGTTTAAAATCAACAATGTTGGACTCTATGAAAAGGTCTGAATCTGAGCTTTAAATTGAGGTGTCACTCAAGTAAATCAGATCATGCTAGCCTGAAAGACCAGGCTAAATATACAGAACAGATTTGACCTCTGACCCAGCTCTGAAAGCTGTGTGGTATTGACCACACTAAATGTCTGATTTTAAGCAGCCAGGTTGTGCTATGATGGAAAGCCAACAATTGATGGAAAGAAGAGAACCTAAGCTTTAATTTGATGTGCAACATGTTTGATTTGAAGCAGGTTTACCAGAAATACAGGAGGATAAGTTAGAATATAAAACCAGTTGGCTGCAGGCCTTTTAAAAACAGCTGAATATAACCATAATTCATCAGTGTGCTGCTAGCCACCAGAAGGTTTAAAATGAACAATGTTGGAGTCTATGAAAAGGTCTGAATCTGAGCTTTAAATTGAGGTGTCACTCCAGTAAATCAGATCATGCTAGCCTGAAAGACCAGGCTAAATATACAGAACAGATTTGACCTCTGACCCAGCTCTGAAAGCTGTGTGGTATTGACCACACTAAATGTCTGATTTTAAGCAGCCAGCTTGTGATAGGATGGAAAGCCAACAATTGTTGGAAAGAAGAGAACCTAAGCTTTAATTTGATGTGCAACATGTTTGATTTGAAGCAGGTTTACCAGAAATACAGGAGGATAAGTTAGAATAGAAAACCAGTTGGCTGCAGGCCTTTTAAAAACAGCTGAATATAACCATAATTCATCAGTGTGCTGCTAGCCACCAGAAGGTTTAAAATGAACAATGTTGGAGTCTATGAAAAGGTCTGAATCTGAGCTTTAAATTGAGGTGTCACTCTAGTAAATCAGATCATGCTAGCCTGAAAGACCAGGCTAAATATACAGAACAGATTTGACCTCTGACCCAGCTCTGAAAGCTGTGTGGTATTGACCACACTAAATGTCTGATTTTAAGCAGCCAGCTTGTGATAGGATGGAAAGCAAACAATTGTTGGAAAGAAGAGAACCTAAGCTTTAATTTGATGTGCAACATGTTTGATTTGAAGCAGGTTTACCAGAAATACAGGAGGATAAGTTAGAATAGAAAACCAGTTGGCTGCAGGCCTTTTAAAAACAGCTGAATATAACCATAATTCATCAGTGTGCTGCTAGCCACCAGAAGGTTTAAAATGAACAATGTTGGACTCTATGAAAAGGTCTGAATCTGAGCTTTAAATTGAGGTGTCACTCCAGTAAATCAGATCATGCTAGCCTGAAAGACCAGGCTAAATATACAGAACAGATTTGACCTCTGACCCAGCTCTGAAAGCTGTGTGGTATTGACCACACTAAATGTCTGATTTTAAGCAGCCAGGTTGTGCTATGATGGAAAGCCAACAATTGATGGAAAGAAGAGAACCTAAGCTTTAATTTGATGTGCAACATGTTTGATTTGAAGCAGGTTTACCAGAAATACAGGAGGATAAGTTAGAATATAAAACCAGTTGGCTGCAGGCCTTTTAAAAACAGCTGAATATAACCATAATTCATCAGTGTGCTGCTAGCCACCAGAAGGTTTAAAATGAACAATGTTGGAGTCTATGAAAAGGTCTGAATCTGAGCTTTAAATTGAGGTGTCACTCCAGTAAATCAGATCATGCTAGCCTGAAAGACCAGGCTAAATATACAGAACAGATTTGACCTCTGACCCAGCTCTGAAAGCTGTGTGGTATTGACCACACTAAATGTCTGATTTTAAGCAGCCAGGTTGTGCTATGATGGAAAGCCAACAATTGATGGAAAGAAGAGAACCTAAGCTTTAATTTGATGTGCAACATGTTTGATTTGAAGCAGGTTTACCAGAAATACAGGAGGATAAGTTAGAATATAAAACCAGTTGGCTGCAGGCCTTTTAAAAACAGCTGAATATAACCATAATTCATCAGTGTGCTGCTAGCCACCAGAAGGTTTAAAATGAACAATGTTGGAGTCTATGAAAAGGTCTGAATCTGAGCTTTAAATTGAGGTGTCACTCCAGTAAATCAGATCATGCTAGCCTGAAAGACCAGGCTAAATATACAGAACAGATTTGACCTCTGACCCAGCTCTGAAAGCTGTGTGGTATTGACCACACTAAATGTCTGATTTTAAGCAGCCAGCTTGTGATAGGATGGAAAGCCAACAATTGTTGGAAAGAAGAGAACCTAAGCTTTAATTTGATGTGCAACATGTTTGAATTGAAGCAGGTTTACCAGAAATACAGGAGGATAAGTTAGAATAGAAAACCAGTTGGCTGCAGGCCTTTTAAAAACAGCTGAATATAACCATAATTCATCAGTGTGCTGCTAGCCACCAGAAGGTTTAAAATGAACAATGTTGGAGTCTATGAAAAGGTCTGAATCTGAGCTTTAAATTGAGGTGTCACTCCAGTAAATCAGATCATGCTAGCCTGAAAGACCAGGCTAAATATACAGAACAGATTTGACCTCTGACCCAGCTCTGAAAGCTGTGTGGTATTGACCACACTAAATGTCTGATTTTAAGCAGCCAGCTTGTGATAGGATGGAAAGCCAACAATTGTTGGAAAGAAGAGAACCTAAGCTTTAATTTGATGTGCAACATGTTTGAATTGAAGCAGGTTTACCAGAAATACAGGAGGATAAGTTAGAATAGAAAACCAGTTGGCTGCAGGCCTTTTAAAAACAGCTGAATATAACCATAATTCATCAGTGTGCTGCTAGCCACCAGAAGGTTTAAAATGAACAATGTTGGACTCTATGAAAAGGTCTGAATCTGAGCTTTAAATTGAGGTGTCACTCCAGTAAATCAGATCATGCTAGCCTGAAAGACCAGGCTAAATATACAGAACAGATTTGACCTCTGACCCAGCTCTGAAAGCTGTGTGGTATTGACCACACTAAATGTCTGATTTTAAGCAGCCAGGTTGTGCTATGATGGAAAGCCAACAATTGATGGAAAGAAGAGAACCTAAGCTTTAATTTGATGTGCAACATGTTTGATTTGAAGCAGGTTTACCAGAAATACAGGAGGATAAGGTAGAATATAAAACCTGTTGGCTGCAGGCCTTTTGAAAACAGCTGAATGTAACCATAATTCATCAGTGTGCTGCTAGCCACCAGAAGGGGTAAAATCAACAATGTTGGACTCTATGAAAAGGTCTGAATCTGAGCTTTAAATTGAGGTGTCACTCAAGTAAATCAGATCATGCTAGCCTGAAAGACCAGGCTAAATATACAGAACAGATTTGACCTCTGACCCAGCTCTGAAAGCTGTGTGGTATTGACCACACTAAATGTCTGATTTTAAGCAGCCAGGTTGTGCTATGATGGAAAGCCAACAATTGATGGAAAGAAGAGAACCTAAGCTTTAATTTGATGTGCAACATGTTTGATTTGAAGCAGGTTTACCAGAAATACAGGAGGATAAGTTAGAATATAAAACCAGTTGGCTGCAGGCCTTTTAAAAACAGCTGAATATAACCATAATTCATCAGTGTGCTGCTAGCCACCAGAAGGTTTAAAATGAACAATGTTGGAGTCTATGAAAAGGTCTGAATCTGAGCTTTAAATTGAGGTGTCACTCCAGTAAATCAGATCATGCTAGCCTGAAAGACCAGGCTAAATATACAGAACAGATTTGACCTCTGACCCAGCTCTGAAAGCTGTGTGGTATTGACCACACTAAATGTCTGATTTTAAGCAGCCAGCTTGTGATAGGATGGAAAGCCAACAATTGTTGGAAAGAAGAGAACCTAAGCTTTAATTTGATGTGCAACATGTTTGAATTGAAGCAGGTTTACCAGAAATACAGGAGGATAAGTTAGAATAGAAAACCAGTTGGCTGCAGGCCTTTTAAAAACAGCTGAATATAACCATAATTCATCAGTGTGCTGCTAGCCACCAGAAGGTTTAAAATGAACAATGTTGGACTCTATGAAAAGGTCTGAATCTGAGCTTTAAATTGAGGTGTCACTCCAGTAAATCAGATCATGCTAGCCTGAAAGACCAGGCTAAATATACAGAACAGATTTGACCTCTGACCCAGCTCTGAAAGCTGTGTGGTATTGACCACACTAAATGTCTGATTTTAAGCAGCCAGGTTGTGCTATGATGGAAAGCCAACAATTGATGGAAAGAAGAGAACCTAAGCTTTAATTTGATGTGCAACATGTTTGATTTGAAGCAGGTTTACCAGAAATACAGGAGGATAAGGTAGAATATAAAACCTGTTGGCTGCAGGCCTTTTGAAAACAGCTGAATGTAACCATAATTCATCAGTGTGCTGCTAGCCACCAGAAGGGGTAAAATCAACAATGTTGGACTCTATGAAAAGGTCTGAATCTGAGCTTTAAATTGAGGTGTCACTCAAGTAAATCAGATCATGCTAGCCTGAAAGACCAGGCTAAATATACAGAACAGATTTGACCTCTGACCCAGCTCTGAAAGCTGTGTGGTATTGATCACACTAAATGTCTGATTTTAAGCAGCCAGGTTGTGCTATGATGGAAAGCCAACAATTGATGGAAAGAAGAGAACCTAAGCTTTAATTTGATGTGCAACATGTTTGATTTGAAGCAGGTTTACCAGAAATACAGGAGGATAAGTTAGAATATAAAACCAGTTGGCTGCAGGCCTTTTAAAAACAGCTGAATATAACCATAATTCATCAGTGTGCTGCTAGCCACCAGAAGGTTTAAAATGAACAATGTTGGAGTCTATGAAAAGGTCTGAATCTGAGCTTTAAATTGAGGTGTCACTCCAGTAAATCAGATCATGCTAGCCTGAAAGACCAGGCTAAATATACAGAACAGATTTGACCTCTGACCCAGCTCTGAAAGCTGTGTGGTATTGACCACACTAAATGTCTGATTTTAAGCAGCCAGCTTGTGATAGGATGGAAAGCCAACAATTGTTGGAAAGAAGAGAACCTAAGCTTTAATTTGATGTGCAACATGTTTGATTTGAAGCAGGTTTACCAGAAATACAGGAGGATAAGTTAGAATAGAAAACCAGTTGGCTGCAGGCCTTTTAAAAACAGCTGAATATAACCATAATTCATCAGTGTGCTGCTAGCCACCAGAAGGTTTAAAATGAACAATGTTGGAGTCTATGAAAAGGTCTGAATCTGAGCTTTAAATTGAGGTGTCACTCTAGTAAATCAGATCATGCTAGCCTGAAAGACCAGGCTAAATATACAGAACAGATTTGACCTCTGACCCAGCTCTGAAAGCTGTGTGGTATTGACCACACTAAATGTCTGATTTTAAGCAGCCAGCTTGTGATAGGATGGAAAGCCAACAATTGTTGGAAAGAAGAGAACCTAAGCTTTAATTTGATGTGCAACATGTTTGATTTGAAGCAGGTTTACCAGAAATACAGGAGGATAAGTTAGAATAGAAAACCAGTTGGCTGCAGGCCTTTTAAAAACAGCTGAATATAACCATAATTCATCAGTGTGCTGCTAGCCACCAGAAGGTTTAAAATGAACAATGTTGGACTCTATGAAAAGGTCTGAATCTGAGCTTTAAATTGAGGTGTCACTCCAGTAAATCAGATCATGCTAGCCTGAAAGACCAGGCTAAATATACAGAACAGATTTGACCTCTGACCCAGCTCTGAAAGCTGTGTGGTATTGACCACACTAAATGTCTGATTTTAAGCAGCCAGGTTGTGCTATGATGGAAAGCCAACAATTGATGGAAAGAAGAGAACCTAAGCTTTAATTTGATGTGCAACATGTTTGATTTGAAGCAGGTTTACCAGAAATACAGGAGGATAAGTTAGAATATAAAACCAGTTGGCTGCAGGCCTTTTAAAAACAGCTGAATATAACCATAATTCATCAGTGTGCTGCTAGCCACCAGAAGGTTTAAAATGAACAATGTTGGAGTCTATGAAAAGGTCTGAATCTGAGCTTTAAATTGAGGTGTCACTCCAGTAAATCAGATCATGCTAGCCTGAAAGACCAGGCTAAATATACAGAACAGATTTGACCTCTGACCCAGCTCTGAAAGCTGTGTGGTATTGACCACACTAAATGTCTGATTTTAAGCAGCCAGGTTGTGCTATGATGGAAAGCCAACAATTGATGGAAAGAAGAGAACCTAAGCTTTAATTTGATGTGCAACATGTTTGATTTGAAGCAGGTTTACCAGAAATACAGGAGGATAAGTTAGAATATAAAACCAGTTGGCTGCAGGCCTTTTAAAAACAGCTGAATATAACCATAATTCATCAGTGTGCTGCTAGCCACCAGAAGGTTTAAAATGAACAATGTTGGAGTCTATGAAAAGGTCTGAATCTGAGCTTTAAATTGAGGTGTCACTCCAGTAAATCAGATCATGCTAGCCTGAAAGACCAGGCTAAATATACAGAACAGATTTGACCTCTGACCCAGCTCTGAAAGCTGTGTGGTATTGACCACACTAAATGTCTGATTTTAAGCAGCCAGCTTGTGATAGGATGGAAAGCCAACAATTGTTGGAAAGAAGAGAACCTAAGCTTTAATTTGATGTGCAACATGTTTGAATTGAAGCAGGTTTACCAGAAATACAGGAGGATAAGTTAGAATAGAAAACCAGTTGGCTGCAGGCCTTTTAAAAACAGCTGAATATAACCATAATTCATCAGTGTGCTGCTAGCCACCAGAAGGTTTAAAATGAACAATGTTGGAGTCTATGAAAAGGTCTGAATCTGAGCTTTAAATTGAGGTGTCACTCCAGTAAATCAGATCATGCTAGCCTGAAAGACCAGGCTAAATATACAGAACAGATTTGACCTCTGACCCAGCTCTGAAAGCTGTGTGGTATTGACCACACTAAATGTCTGATTTTAAGCAGCCAGCTTGTGATAGGATGGAAAGCCAACAATTGTTGGAAAGAAGAGAACCTAAGCTTTAATTTGATGTGCAACATGTTTGAATTGAAGCAGGTTTACCAGAAATACAGGAGGATAAGTTAGAATAGAAAACCAGTTGGCTGCAGGCCTTTTAAAAACAGCTGAATATAACCATAATTCATCAGTGTGCTGCTAGCCACCAGAAGGTTTAAAATGAACAATGTTGGACTCTATGAAAAGGTCTGAATCTGAGCTTTAAATTGAGGTGTCACTCCAGTAAATCAGATCATGCTAGCCTGAAAGACCAGGCTAAATATACAGAACAGATTTGACCTCTGACCCAGCTCTGAAAGCTGTGTGGTATTGACCACACTAAATGTCTGATTTTAAGCAGCCAGGTTGTGCTATGATGGAAAGCCAACAATTGATGGAAAGAAGAGAACCTAAGCTTTAATTTGATGTGCAACATGTTTGATTTGAAGCAGGTTTACCAGAAATACAGGAGGATAAGGTAGAATATAAAACCTGTTGGCTGCAGGCCTTTTGAAAACAGCTGAATGTAACCATAATTCATCAGTGTGCTGCTAGCCACCAGAAGGGGTAAAATCAACAATGTTGGACTCTATGAAAAGGTCTGAATCTGAGCTTTAAATTGAGGTGTCACTCAAGTAAATCAGATCATGCTAGCCTGAAAGACCAGGCTAAATATACAGAACAGATTTGACCTCTGACCCAGCTCTGAAAGCTGTGTGGTATTGACCACACTAAATGTCTGATTTTAAGCAGCCAGGTTGTGCTATGATGGAAAGCCAACAATTGATGGAAAGAAGAGAACCTAAGCTTTAATTTGATGTGCAACATGTTTGATTTGAAGCAGGTTTACCAGAAATACAGGAGGATAAGTTAGAATATAAAACCAGTTGGCTGCAGGCCTTTTAAAAACAGCTGAATATAACCATAATTCATCAGTGTGCTGCTAGCCACCAGAAGGTTTAAAATGAACAATGTTGGAGTCTATGAAAAGGTCTGAATCTGAGCTTTAAATTGAGGTGTCACTCCAGTAAATCAGATCATGCTAGCCTGAAAGACCAGGCTAAATATACAGAACAGATTTGACCTCTGACCCAGCTCTGAAAGCTGTGTGGTATTGACCACACTAAATGTCTGATTTTAAGCAGCCAGCTTGTGATAGGATGGAAAGCCAACAATTGTTGGAAAGAAGAGAACCTAAGCTTTAATTTGATGTGCAACATGTTTGATTTGAAGCAGGTTTACCAGAAATACAGGAGGATAAGTTAGAATAGAAAACCAGTTGGCTGCAGGCCTTTTAAAAACAGCTGAATATAACCATAATTCATCAGTGTGCTGCTAGCCACCAGAAGGTTTAAAATGAACAATGTTGGAGTCTATGAAAAGGTCTGAATCTGAGCTTTAAATTGAGGTGTCACTCTAGTAAATCAGATCATGCTAGCCTGAAAGACCAGGCTAAATATACAGAACAGATTTGACCTCTGACCCAGCTCTGAAAGCTGTGTGGTATTGACCACACTAAATGTCTGATTTTAAGCAGCCAGGTTGTGCTATGATGGAAAGCCAACAATTGATGGAAAGAAGAGAACCTAAGCTTTAATTTGATGTGCAATATGTTTGATTTGAAGCAGGTTTACCAGAAATACAGGAGGATAAGTTAGAATATAAAACCAGTTGGCTGCAGGCCTTTTAAAAACAGCTTAATATAACCATAATTCATCAGTGTGCTGCTAGCCACCAGAAGGTTTAAAATGAACAATGTTGGAGTCTATGAAAAGGTCTGAATCTGAGCTTTAAATTGAGGTGTCACTCCAGTAAATCAGATCATGCTAGCCTGAAAGACCAGGCTAAATATACAGAACAGATTTGACCTCTGACCCAGCTCTGAAAGCTGTGTGGTATTGACCACACTAAATGTCTGATTTTAAGCAGCCAGCTTGTGCTATGATGGAAAGCTAACAATTGATGGAAAGAAGAGAACCTAAGCTTTAATTTGATGTGCAACATGTTTGATTTGAAGCAGGTTTACCAGAAATACAGGAGGATAAGTTAGAATATAAAACCAGTTGGCTGCAGGCCTTTTAAAAACAGCTGAATATAACCATAATTTATCAGTGTGCTGCTAGCCACCAGAAGGTTTAAAATGAACAATGTTGGAGTCTATGAAAAGGTCTGAATCTGAGCTTTAAATTGAGGTGTCACTCCAGTAAATCAGATCATGCTAGCCTGAAAGACCAGGCTAAATATACAGAACAGATTTGACCTCTGACCCAGCTCTGAAAGCTGTGTGGTATTGACCACACTAAATGTCTGATTTTAAGCAGCCAGCTTGTGATAGGATGGAAAGCCAACAATTGTTGGAAAGAAGAGAACCTAAGCTTTAATTTGATGTGCAACATGTTTGATTTGAAGCAGGTTTACCAGAAATACAGGAGGATAAGGTAGAATATAAAACCTGTTGGCTGCAGGCCTTTTGAAAACAGCTGAATGTAACCATAATTCATCAGTGTGCTGCTAGCCACCAGAAGGGGTAAAATCAACAATGTTGGACTCTATGAAAATGTCTGAATCTGAGCTTTAAATTGAGGTATCACTCCAGTAAATCAGATCATGCTAGCCTGAAAGACCAGGCTAAATATACAGAACAGATTTGACCTCTGACCCAGCTCTGAAAGCTGTGTGGTATTGACCACACTAAATGTCTGATTTTAAGCAGCCAGGTTGTGCTATGATGGAAAGCCAACAATTGATGGAAAGAAGAGAACCTAAGCTTTAATTTGATGTGCAACATGTTTGATTTGAAGCAGGTTTACCAGAAATACAGGAGGATAAGTTAGAATATAAAACCAGTTGGCTGCAGGCCTTTTAAAAACAGCTGAATATAACCATAATTCATCAGTGTGCTGCTAGCCACCAGAAGGTTTAAAATGAACAATGTTGGAGTCTATGAAAAGGTCTGAATCTGAGGTTTACATGGAGGTATCACTCCAGTAAATCAGATCATGCTAGCCTGAAAGACCAGGCTAAATATACAGAACAGATTTGACCTCTGACCCAGCTCTGAAAGCTGTGTGGTATTGACCACACTAAATGTCTGATTTTAAGCAGCCAGGTTGTGCTATGATGGAAAGCCAACAATTGATGGAAAGAAGAGAACCTAAGCTTTAATTTGATGTGCAACATGTTTGATTTGAAGCAGGTTTACCAGAAATACAGGAGGATAAGGTAGAATATAAAACCTGTTGGCTGCAGGCCTTTTGAAAACAGCTGAATGTAACCATAATTCATCAGTGTGCTGCTAGCCACCAGAAGGGGTAAAATCAACAATGTTGGACTCTATGAAAATGTCTGAATCTGAGCTTTAAATTGAGGTATCACTCCAGTAAATCAGATCATGCTAGCCTGAAAGACCAGGCTAAATATACAGAACAGATTTGACCTCTGACCCAGCTCTGAAAGCTGTGTGGTATTGACCACACTAAATGTCTGATTTTAAGCAGCCAGGTTGTGCTATGATGGAAAGCCAACAATTGATGGAAAGAAGAGAACCTAAGCTTTAATTTGATGTGCAACATGTTTGATTTGAAGCAGGTTTACCAGAAATACAGGAGGATAAGTTAGAATATAAAACCAGTTGGCTGCAGGCCTTTTAAAAACAGCTGAATATAACCATAATTCATCAGTGTGCTGCTAGCCACCAGAAGGTTTAAAATGAACAATGTTGGAGTCTATGAAAAGGTCTGAATCTGAGCTTTAAATTGAGGTGTCACTCCAGTAAATCAGATCATGCTAGCCTGAAAGACCAGGCTAAATATACAGAACAGATTTGACCTCTGACCCAGCTCTGAAAGCTGTGTGGTATTGACCACACTAAATGTCTGATTTTAAGCAGCCAGCTTGTGATAGGATGGAAAGCCAACAATTGTTGGAAAGAAGAGAACCTAAGCTTTAATTTGATGTGCAACATGTTTGATTTGAAGCAGGTTTACCAGAAATACAGGAGGATAAGGTAGAATATAAAACCTGTTGGCTGCAGGCCTTTTGAAAACAGCTGAATGTAACCATAATTCATCAGTGTGCTGCTAGCCACCAGAAGGGGTAAAATCAACAATGTTGGACTCTATGAAAAGGTCTGAATCTGAGCTTTAAATTGAGGTGTCACTCAAGTAAATCAGATCATGCTAGCCTGAAAGACCAGGCTAAATATACAGAACAGATTTGACCTCTGACCCAGCTCTGAAAGCTGTGTGGTATTGACCACACTAAATGTCTGATTTTAAGCAGCCAGGTTGTGCTATGATGGAAAGCCAACAATTGATGGAAAGAAGAGAACCTAAGCTTTAATTTGATGTGCAATATGTTTGATTTGAAGCAGGTTTACCAGAAATACAGGAGGATAAGTTAGAATATAAAACCAGTTGGCTGCAGGCCTTTTAAAAACAGCTGAATATAACCATAATTCATCAGTGTGCTGCTAGCCACCAGAAGGTTTAAAATGAACAATGTTGGAGTCTATGAAAAGGTCTGAATCTGAGCTTTAAATTGAGGTGTCACTCCAGTAAATCAGATCATGCTAGCCTGAAAGACCAGGCTAAATATACAGAACAGATTTGACCTCTGACCCAGCTCTGAAAGCTGTGTGGTATTGACCACACTAAATGTCTGATTTTAAGCAGCCAGCTTGTGATAGGATGGAAAGCCAACAATTGTTGGAAAGAAGAGAACCTAAGCTTTAATTTGATGTGCAACATGTTTGATTTGAAGCAGGTTTACCAGAAATACAGGAGGATAAGTTAGAATAGAAAACCAGTTGGCTGCAGGCCTTTTAAAAACAGCTGAATATAACCATAATTCATCAGTGTGCTGCTAGCCACCAGAAGGTTTAAAATGAACAATGTTGGACTCTATGAAAAGGTCTGAATCTGAGCTTTAAATTGAGGTGTCACTCCAGTAAATCAGATCATGCTAGCCTGAAAGACCAGGCTAAATATACAGAACAGATTTGACCTCTGACCCAGCTCTGAAAGCTGTGTGGTATTGACCACACTAAATGTCTGATTTTAAGCAGCCAGGTTGTGCTATGATGGAAAGCCAACAATTGATGGAAAGAAGAGAACCTAAGCTTTAATTTGATGTGCAACATGTTTGATTTGAAGCAGGTTTACCAGAAATACAGGAGGATAAGTTAGAATATAAAACCAGTTGGCTGCAGGCCTTTTAAAAACAGCTGAATATAACCATAATTCATCAGTGTGCTGCTAGCCACCAGAAGGTTTAAAATGAACAATGTTGGAGTCTATGAAAAGGTCTGAATCTGAGCTTTAAATTGAGGTGTCACTCCAGTAAATCAGATCATGCTAGCCTGAAAGACCAGGCTAAATATACAGAACAGATTTGACCTCTGACCCAGCTCTGAAAGCTGTGTGGTATTGACCACACTAAATGTCTGATTTTAAGCAGCCAGGTTGTGCTATGATGGAAAGCCAACAATTGTTGGAAAGAAGAGAACCTAAGCTTTAATTTGATGTGCAACATGTTTGATTTGAAGCAGGTTTACCAGAAATACAGGAGGATAAGGTAGAATATAAAACCAGTTGGCTGCAGGCCTTTTGAAAACAGCTGAATGTAACTATAATTCATCAGTGTGCTGCTAGCCACCAGAAGGTTTAAAATCAACAATGTTGGAGTCTATGAAAAGGTCTGAATCTGAGGTTTACATGGAGGTATCACTCCAGTAAATCAGATCATGCTAGCCTGAAAGACCAGGCTAAATATACAGAACAGATTTGACCTCTGACCCAGCTCTGAAAGCTGTGTGGTATTGACCACACTAAATGTCTGATTTTAAGCAGCCAGGTTGTGCTATGATGGAAAGCCAACAATTGATGGAAAGAAGAGAACCTAAGCTTTAATTTGATGTGCAACATGTTTGATTTGAAGCAGGTTTACCAGAAATACAGGAGGATAAGTTAGAATATAAAACCAGTTGGCTGCAGGCCTTTTAAAAACAGCTGAATATAACCATAATTCATCAGTGTGCTGCTAGCCACCAGAAGGTTTAAAATGAACAATGTTGGAGTCTATGAAAAGGTCTGAATCTGAGCTTTAAATTGAGGTGTCACTCCAGTAAATCAGATCATGCTAGCCTGAAAGACCAGGCTAAATATACAGAACAGATTTGACCTCTGACCCAGCTCTGAAAGCTGTGTGGTATTGACCACACTAAATGTCTGATTTTAAGCAGCCAGGTTGTGCTATGATGGAAAGCCAACAATTGATGGAAAGAAGAGAACCTAAGCTTTAATTTGATGTGCAAGATGTTTGATTTGAAGCAGGTTTACCAGAAATACAGGAGGATAAGTTAGAATATAAAACCAGTTGGCTGCAGGCCTTTTAAAAACAGCTGAATATAACCATAATTCATCAGTGTGCTGCTAGCCACCAGAAGGTTTAAAATGAACAATGCTGGAGTCTATGAAAAGGTCTGAATCTGAGCTTTAAATTGAGGTGTCACTCCAGTAAATCAGATCATGCTAGCCTGAAAGACCAGGCTAAATATACAGAACAGATTTGACCTCTGACCCAGCTCTGAAAGCTGTGTGGTATTGACCACACTAAATGTCTGATTTTAAGCAGCCAGCTTGTGATAGGATGGAAAGCCAACAATTGTTGGAAAGAAGAGAACCTAAGCTTTAATTTGATGTGCAACATGTTTGATTTGAAGCAGGTTTACCAGAAATACAGGAGGATAAGTTAGAATATAAAACCTGTTGGCTGCAGGCCTTTTGAAAACAGCTGAATGTAACCATAATTCATCAGTGTGCTGCTAGCCACCAGAAGGGGTAAAATCAACAATGTTGGACTCTATGAAAAGGTCTGAATCTGAGCTTTAAATTGAGGTGTCACTCAAGTAAATCAGATCATGCTAGCCTGAAAGACCAGGCTAAATATACAGAACAGATTTGACCTCTGACCCAGCTCTGAAAGCTGTGTGGTATTGACCACACTAAATGTCTGATTTTAAGCAGCCAGCTTGTGCTATGATGGAAAGCTAACAATTGATGGAAAGAAGAGAACCTAAGCTTTAATTTGATGTGCAACATGTTTGATTTGAAGCAGGTTTACCAGAAATACAGGAGGATAAGTTAGAATATAAAACCAGTTGGCTGCAGGCCTTTTAAAAACAGCTGAATATAACCATAATTTATCAGTGTGCTGCTAGCCACCAGAAGGTTTAAAATGAACAATGTTGGAGTCTATGAAAAGGTCTGAATCTGAGCTTTAAATTGAGGTGTCACTCCAGTAAATCAGATCATGCTAGCCTGAAAGACCAGGCTAAATATACAGAACAGATTTGACCTCTGACCCAGCTCTGAAAGCTGTGTGGTATTGACCACACTAAATGTCTGATTTTAAGCAGCCAGCTTGTGATAGGATGGAAAGCCAACAATTGTTGGAAAGAAGAGAACCTAAGCTTTAATTTGATGTGCAACATGTTTGATTTGAAGCAGGTTTACCAGAAATACAGGAGGATAAGGTAGAATATAAAACCTGTTGGCTGCAGGCCTTTTGAAAACAGCTGAATGTAACCATAATTCATCAGTGTGCTGCTAGCCACCAGAAGGGGTAAAATCAACAATGTTGGACTCTATGAAAAGGTCTGAATCTGAGCTTTAAATTGAGGTATCACTCCAGTAAATCAGATCATGCTAGCCTGAAAGACCAGGCTAAATATACAGAACAGATTTGACCTCTGACCCAGCTCTGAAAGCTGTGTGGTATTGACCACACTAAATGTCTGATTTTAAGCAGCCAGGTTGTGCTATGATGGAAAGCCAACAATTGATGGAAAGAAGAGAACCTAAGCTTTAATTTGATGTGCAACATGTTTGATTTGAAGCAGGTTTACCAGAAATACAGGAGGATAAGTTAGAATATAAAACCAGTTGGCTGCAGGCCTTTTAAAAACAGCTGAATATAACCATAATTCATCAGTGTGCTGCTAGCCACCAGAAGGTTTAAAATGAACAATGTTGGAGTCTATGAAAAGGTCTGAATCTGAGCTTTAAATTGAGGTGTCACTCCAGTAAATCAGATCATGCTAGCCTGAAAGACCAGGCTAAATATACAGAACAGATTTGACCTCTGACCCAGCTCTGAAAGCTGTGTGGTATTGACCACACTAAATGTCTGATTTTAAGCAGCCAGCTTGTGATAGGATGGAAAGCCAACAATTGTTGGAAAGAAGAGAACCTAAGCTTTAATTTGATGTGCAACATGTTTGATTTGAAGCAGGTTTACCAGAAATACAGGAGGATAAGTTAGAATATAAAACCAGTTGGCTGCAGGCCTTTTGAAAACAGCTGAATGTAACTATAATTCATCAGTGTGCTGCTAGCCACCAGAAGGTTTAAAATCAACAATGTTGGACTCTATGAAAAGGTCTGAATCTGAGGTTTACATGGAGGTATCACTCCAGTAAATCAGATCATGCTAGCCTGAAAGACCAGGCTAAATATACAGAACAGATTTGACCTCTGACCCAGCTCTGAAAGCTGTGTGGTATTGACCACACTAAATGTCTGATTTTAAGCAGCCAGCTTGTGATAGGATGGAAAGCCAACAATTGTTGGAAAGAAGAGAACCTAAGCTTTAATTTGATGTGCAACATGTTTGATTTGAAGCAGGTTTACCAGAAATACAGGAGGATAAGGTAGAATATAAAACCTGTTGGCTGCAGGCCTTTTGAAAACAGCTGAATGTAACCATAATTCATCAGTGTGCTGCTAGCCACCAGAAGGGGTAAAATCAACAATGTTGGACTCTATGAAAAGGTCTGAATCTGAGCTTTAAATTGAGGTGTCACTCCAGTAAATCAGATCATGCTAGCCTGAAAGACCAGGCTAAATATACAGAACAGATTTGACCTCTGACCCAGCTCTGAAAGCTGTGTGGTATTGACCACACTAAATGTCTGATTTTAAGCAGCCAGCTTGTGATAGGATGGAAAGCCAACAATTGTTGGAAAGAAGAGAACCTAAGCTTTAATTTGATGTGCAACATGTTTGATTTGAAGCAGGTTTACCAGAAATACAGGAGGATAAGGTAGAATATAAAACCTGTTGGCTGCAGGCCTTTTGAAAACAGCTGAATGTAACCATAATTCATCAGTGTGCTGCTAGCCACCAGAAGGGGTAAAATCAACAATGTTGGACTCTATGAAAAGGTCTGAATCTGAGCTTTAAATTGAGGTATCACTCCAGTAAATCAGATCATGCTAGCCTGAAAGACCAGGCTAAATATACAGAACAGATTTGACCTCTGACCCAGCTCTGAAAGCTGTGTGGTATTGACCACACTAAATGTCTGATTTTAAGCAGCCAGGTTGTGCTATGATGGAAAGCCAACAATTGATGGAAAGAAGAGAACCTAAGCTTTAATTTGATGTGCAACATGTTTGATTTGAAGCAGGTTTACCAGAAATACAGGAGGATAAGTTAGAATATAAAACCAGTTGGCTGCAGGCCTTTTAAAAACAGCTGAATATAACCATAATTCATCAGTGTGCTGCTAGCCACCAGAAGGTTTAAAATGAACAATGTTGGAGTCTATGAAAAGGTCTGAATCTGAGCTTTAAATTGAGGTGTCACTCCAGTAAATCAGATCATGCTAGCCTGAAAGACCAGGCTAAATATACAGAACAGATTTGACCTCTGACCCAGCTCTGAAAGCTGTGTGGTATTGACCACACTAAATGTCTGATTTTAAGCAGCCAGCTTGTGATAGGATGGAAAGCCAACAATTGTTGGAAAGAAGAGAACCTAAGCTTTAATTTGATGTGCAACATGTTTGATTTGAAGCAGGTTTACCAGAAATACAGGAGGATAAGGTAGAATATAAAACCTGTTGGCTGCAGGCCTTTTGAAAACAGCTGAATGTAACCATAATTCATCAGTGTGCTGCTAGCCACCAGAAGGGGTAAAATCAACAATGTTGGACTCTATGAAAAGGTCTGAATCTGAGCTTTAAATTGAGGTGTCACTCAAGTAAATCAGATCATGCTAGCCTGAAAGACCAGGCTAAATATACAGAACAGATTTGACCTCTGACCCAGCTCTGAAAGCTGTGTGGTATTGACCACACTAAATGTCTGATTTTAAGCAGCCAGCTTGTGCTATGATGGAAAGCTAACAATTGATGGAAAGAAGAGAACCTAAGCTTTAATTTGATGTGCAACATGTTTGATTTGAAGCAGGTTTACCAGAAATACAGGAGGATAAGTTAGAATATAAAACCAGTTGGCTGCAGGCCTTTTAAAAACAGCTGAATATAACCATAATTTATCAGTGTGCTGCTAGCCACCAGAAGGTTTAAAATGAACAATGTTGGAGTCTATGAAAAGGTCTGAATCTGAGCTTTAAATTGAGGTGTCACTCCAGTAAATCAGATCATGCTAGCCTGAAAGACCAGGCTAAATATACAGAACAGATTTGACCTCTGACCCAGCTCTGAAAGCTGTGTGGTATTGACCACACTAAATGTCTGATTTTAAGCAGCCAGCTTGTGATAGGATGGAAAGCCAACAATTGTTGGAAAGAAGAGAACCTAAGCTTTAATTTGATGTGCAACATGTTTGATTTGAAGCAGGTTTACCAGAAATACAGGAGGATAAGGTAGAATATAAAACCTGTTGGCTGCAGGCCTTTTGAAAACAGCTGAATGTAACCATAATTCATCAGTGTGCTGCTAGCCACCAGAAGGGGTAAAATCAACAATGTTGGACTCTATGAAAAGGTCTGAATCTGAGCTTTAAATTGAGGTATCACTCCAGTAAATCAGATCATGCTAGCCTGAAAGACCAGGCTAAATATACAGAACAGATTTGACCTCTGACCCAGCTCTGAAAGCTGTGTGGTATTGACCACAGTAAATGTCTGATTTTAAGCAGCCAGGTTGTGCTATGATGGAAAGCCAACAATTGATGGAAAGAAGAGAACCTAAGCTTTAATTTGATGTGCAACATGTTTGATTTGAAGCAGGTTTACCAGAAATACAGGAGGATAAGTTAGAATATAAAACCAGTTGGCTGCAGGCCTTTTAAAAACAGCTGAATATAACCATAATTCATCAGTGTGCTGCTAGCCACCAGAAGGTTTAAAATGAACAATGTTGGAGTCTATGAAAAGGTCTGAATCTGAGCTTTAAATTGAGGTGTCACTCCAGTAAATCAGATCATGCTAGCCTGAAAGACCAGGCTAAATATACAGAACAGATTTGACCTCTGACCCAGCTCTGAAAGCTGTGTGGTATTGACCACACTAAATGTCTGATTTTAAGCAGCCAGCTTGTGATAGGATGGAAAGCCAACAATTGTTGGAAAGAAGAGAACCTAAGCTTTAATTTGATGTGCAACATGTTTGATTTGAAGCAGGTTTACCAGAAATACAGGAGGATAAGTTAGAATATAAAACCAGTTGGCTGCAGGCCTTTTGAAAACAGCTGAATGTAACTATAATTCATCAGTGTGCTGCTAGCCACCAGAAGGTTTAAAATCAACAATGTTGGACTCTATGAAAAGGTCTGAATCTGAGGTTTACATGGAGGTATCACTCCAGTAAATCAGATCATGCTAGCCTGAAAGACCAGGCTAAATATACAGAACAGATTTGACCTCTGACCCAGCTCTGAAAGCTGTGTGGTATTGACCACACTAAATGTCTGATTTTAAGCAGCCAGCTTGTGATAGGATGGAAAGCCAACAATTGTTGGAAAGAAGAGAACCTAAGCTTTAATTTGATGTGCAACATGTTTGATTTGAAGCAGGTTTACCAGAAATACAGGAGGATAAGGTAGAATATAAAACCTGTTGGCTGCAGGCCTTTTGAAAACAGCTGAATGTAACCATAATTCATCAGTGTGCTGCTAGCCACCAGAAGGGGTAAAATCAACAATGTTGGACTCTATGAAAAGGTCTGAATCTGAGCTTTAAATTGAGGTATCACTCCAGTAAATCAGATCATGCTAGCCTGAAAGACCAGGCTAAATATACAGAACAGATTTGACCTCTGACCCAGCTCTGAAAGCTGTGTGGTATTGACCACACTAAATGTCTGATTTTAAGCAGCCAGGTTGTGCTATGATGGAAAGCCAACAATTGATGGAAAGAAGAGAACCTAAGCTTTAATTTGATGTGCAACATGTTTGATTTGAAGCAGGTTTACCAGAAATACAGGAGGATAAGTTAGAATATAAAACCAGTTGGCTGCAGGCCTTTTAAAAACAGCTGAATATAACCATAATTCATCAGTGTGCTGCTAGCCACCAGAAGGTTTAAAATGAACAATGTTGGAGTCTATGAAAAGGTCTGAATCTGAGCTTTAAATTGAGGTGTCACTCCAGTAAATCAGATCATGCTAGCCTGAAAGACCAGGCTAAATATACAGAACAGATTTGACCTCTGACCCAGCTCTGAAAGCTGTGTGGTATTGACCACACTAAATGTCTGATTTTAAGCAGCCAGCTTGTGATAGGATGGAAAGCCAACAATTGTTGGAAAGAAGAGAACCTAAGCTTTAATTTGATGTGCAACATGTTTGATTTGAAGCAGGTTTACCAGAAATACAGGAGGATAAGGTAGAATATAAAACCTGTTGGCTGCAGGCCTTTTGAAAACAGCTGAATGTAACCATAATTCATCAGTGTGCTGCTAGCCACCAGAAGGGGTAAAATCAACAATGTTGGACTCTATGAAAAGGTCTGAATCTGAGCTTTAAATTGAGGTGTCACTCAAGTAAATCAGATCATGCTAGCCTGAAAGACCAGGCTAAATATACAGAACAGATTTGACCTCTGACCCAGCTCTGAAAGCTGTGTGGTATTGACCACACTAAATGTCTGATTTTAAGCAGCCAGCTTGTGCTATGATGGAAAGCTAACAATTGATGGAAAGAAGAGAACCTAAGCTTTAATTTGATGTGCAACATGTTTGATTTGAAGCAGGTTTACCAGAAATACAGGAGGATAAGTTAGAATATAAAACCAGTTGGCTGCAGGCCTTTTAAAAACAGCTGAATATAACCATAATTTATCAGTGTGCTGCTAGCCACCAGAAGGTTTAAAATGAACAATGTTGGAGTCTATGAAAAGGTCTGAATCTGAGCTTTAAATTGAGGTGTCACTCCAGTAAATCAGATCATGCTAGCCTGAAAGACCAGGCTAAATATACAGAACAGATTTGACCTCTGACCCAGCTCTGAAAGCTGTGTGGTATTGACCACACTAAATGTCTGATTTTAAGCAGCCAGCTTGTGATAGGATGGAAAGCCAACAATTGTTGGAAAGAAGAGAACCTAAGCTTTAATTTGATGTGCAACATGTTTGATTTGAAGCAGGTTTACCAGAAATACAGGAGGATAAGGTAGAATATAAAACCTGTTGGCTGCAGGCCTTTTGAAAACAGCTGAATGTAACCATAATTCATCAGTGTGCTGCTAGCCACCAGAAGGGGTAAAATCAACAATGTTGGACTCTATGAAAAGGTCTGAATCTGAGCTTTAAATTGAGGTATCACTCCAGTAAATCAGATCATGCTAGCCTGAAAGACCAGGCTAAATATACAGAACAGATTTGACCTCTGACCCAGCTCTGAAAGCTGTGTGGTATTGACCACACTAAATGTCTGATTTTAAGCAGCCAGGTTGTGCTATGATGGAAAGCCAACAATTGATGGAAAGAAGAGAACCTAAGCTTTAATTTGATGTGCAACATGTTTGATTTGAAGCAGGTTTACCAGAAATACAGGAGGATAAGTTAGAATATAAAACCAGTTGGCTGCAGGCCTTTTAAAAACAGCTGAATATAACCATAATTCATCAGTGTGCTGCTAGCCACCAGAAGGTTTAAAATGAACAATGTTGGAGTCTATGAAAAGGTCTGAATCTGAGCTTTAAATTGAGGTGTCACTCCAGTAAATCAGATCATGCTAGCCTGAAAGACCAGGCTAAATATACAGAACAGATTTGACCTCTGACCCAGCTCTGAAAGCTGTGTGGTATTGACCACACTAAATGTCTGATTTTAAGCAGCCAGCTTGTGATAGGATGGAAAGCCAACAATTGTTGGAAAGAAGAGAACCTAAGCTTTAATTTGATGTGCAACATGTTTGATTTGAAGCAGGTTTACCAGAAATACAGGAGGATAAGTTAGAATATAAAACCAGTTGGCTGCAGGCCTTTTGAAAACAGCTGAATGTAACTATAATTCATCAGTGTGCTGCTAGCCACCAGAAGGTTTAAAATCAACAATGTTGGACTCTATGAAAAGGTCTGAATCTGAGGTTTACATGGAGGTATCACTCCAGTAAATCAGATCATGCTAGCCTGAAAGACCAGGCTAAATATACAGAACAGATTTGACCTCTGACCCAGCTCTGAAAGCTGTGTGGTATTGACCACACTAAATGTCTGATTTTAAGCAGCCAGCTTGTGATAGGATGGAAAGCCAACAATTGTTGGAAAGAAGAGAACCTAAGCTTTAATTTGATGTGCAACATGTTTGATTTGAAGCAGGTTTACCAGAAATACAGGAGGATAAGGTAGAATATAAAACCTGTTGGCTGCAGGCCTTTTGAAAACAGCTGAATGTAACCATAATTCATCAGTGTGCTGCTAGCCACCAGAAGGGGTAAAATCAACAATGTTGGACTCTATGAAAAGGTCTGAATCTGAGCTTTAAATTGAGGTATCACTCCAGTAAATCAGATCATGCTAGCCTGAAAGACCAGGCTAAATATACAGAACAGATTTGACCTCTGACCCAGCTCTGAAAGCTGTGTGGTATTGACCACACTAAATGTCTGATTTTAAGCAGCCAGGTTGTGCTATGATGGAAAGCCAACAATTGATGGAAAGAAGAGAACCTAAGCTTTAATTTGATGTGCAACATGTTTGATTTGAAGCAGGTTTACCAGAAATACAGGAGGATAAGTTAGAATATAAAACCAGTTGGCTGCAGGCCTTTTAAAAACAGCTGAATATAACCATAATTCATCAGTGTGCTGCTAGCCACCAGAAGGTTTAAAATGAACAATGTTGGAGTCTATGAAAAGGTCTGAATCTGAGCTTTAAATTGAGGTGTCACTCCAGTAAATCAGATCATGCTAGCCTGAAAGACCAGGCTAAATATACAGAACAGATTTGACCTCTGACCCAGCTCTGAAAGCTGTGTGGTATTGACCACACTAAATGTCTGATTTTAAGCAGCCAGCTTGTGATAGGATGGAAAGCCAACAATTGTTGGAAAGAAGAGAACCTAAGCTTTAATTTGATGTGCAACATGTTTGATTTGAAGCAGGTTTACCAGAAATACAGGAGGATAAGGTAGAATATAAAACCTGTTGGCTGCAGGCCTTTTGAAAACAGCTGAATGTAACCATAATTCATCAGTGTGCTGCTAGCCACCAGAAGGGGTAAAATCAACAATGTTGGACTCTATGAAAAGGTCTGAATCTGAGCTTTAAATTGAGGTGTCACTCAAGTAAATCAGATCATGCTAGCCTGAAAGACCAGGCTAAATATACAGAACAGATTTGACCTCTGACCCAGCTCTGAAAGCTGTGTGGTATTGACCACACTAAATGTCTGATTTTAAGCAGCCAGCTTGTGCTATGATGGAAAGCTAACAATTGATGGAAAGAAGAGAACCTAAGCTTTAATTTGATGTGCAACATGTTTGATTTGAAGCAGGTTTACCAGAAATACAGGAGGATAAGTTAGAATATAAAACCAGTTGGCTGCAGGCCTTTTAAAAACAGCTGAATATAACCATAATTTATCAGTGTGCTGCTAGCCACCAGAAGGTTTAAAATGAACAATGTTGGAGTCTATGAAAAGGTCTGAATCTGAGCTTTAAATTGAGGTGTCACTCCAGTAAATCAGATCATGCTAGCCTGAAAGACCAGGCTAAATATACAGAACAGATTTGACCTCTGACCCAGCTCTGAAAGCTGTGTGGTATTGACCACACTAAATGTCTGATTTTAAGCAGCCAGCTTGTGATAGGATGGAAAGCCAACAATTGTTGGAAAGAAGAGAACCTAAGCTTTAATTTGATGTGCAACATGTTTGATTTGAAGCAGGTTTACCAGAAATACAGGAGGATAAGGTAGAATATAAAACCTGTTGGCTGCAGGCCTTTTGAAAACAGCTGAATGTAACCATAATTCATCAGTGTGCTGCTAGCCACCAGAAGGGGTAAAATCAACAATGTTGGACTCTATGAAAAGGTCTGAATCTGAGCTTTAAATTGAGGTATCACTCCAGTAAATCAGATCATGCTAGCCTGAAAGACCAGGCTAAATATACAGAACAGATTTGACCTCTGACCCAGCTCTGAAAGCTGTGTGGTATTGACCACACTAAATGTCTGATTTTAAGCAGCCAGGTTGTGCTATGATGGAAAGCCAACAATTGATGGAAAGAAGAGAACCTAAGCTTTAATTTGATGTGCAACATGTTTGATTTGAAGCAGGTTTACCAGAAATACAGGAGGATAAGTTAGAATATAAAACCAGTTGGCTGCAGGCCTTTTAAAAACAGCTGAATATAACCATAATTCATCAGTGTGCTGCTAGCCACCAGAAGGTTTAAAATGAACAATGTTGGAGTCTATGAAAAGGTCTGAATCTGAGCTTTAAATTGAGGTGTCACTCCAGTAAATCAGATCATGCTAGCCTGAAAGACCAGGCTAAATATACAGAACAGATTTGACCTCTGACCCAGCTCTGAAAGCTGTGTGGTATTGACCACACTAAATGTCTGATTTTAAGCAGCCAGCTTGTGATAGGATGGAAAGCCAACAATTGTTGGAAAGAAGAGAACCTAAGCTTTAATTTGATGTGCAACATGTTTGATTTGAAGCAGGTTTACCAGAAATACAGGAGGATAAGTTAGAATATAAAACCAGTTGGCTGCAGGCCTTTTGAAAACAGCTGAATGTAACTATAATTCATCAGTGTGCTGCTAGCCACCAGAAGGTTTAAAATCAACAATGTTGGACTCTATGAAAAGGTCTGAATCTGAGGTTTACATGGAGGTATCACTCCAGTAAATCAGATCATGCTAGCCTGAAAGACCAGGCTAAATATACAGAACAGATTTGACCTCTGACCCAGCTCTGAAAGCTGTGTGGTATTGACCACACTAAATGTCTGATTTTAAGCAGCCAGCTTGTGATAGGATGGAAAGCCAACAATTGTTGGAAAGAAGAGAACCTAAGCTTTAATTTGATGTGCAACATGTTTGATTTGAAGCAGGTTTACCAGAAATACAGGAGGATAAGGTAGAATATAAAACCTGTTGGCTGCAGGCCTTTTGAAAACAGCTGAATGTAACCATAATTCATCAGTGTGCTGCTAGCCACCAGAAGGGTTAAAATCAACAATGTTGGACTCTATGAAAAGGTCTGAATCTGAGCTTTAAATTGAGGTGTCACTCAAGTAAATCAGATCATGCTAGCCTGAAAGACCAGGCTAAATATACAGAACAGATTTGACCTCTGACCCAGCTCTGAAAGCTGTGTGGTATTGACCACACTAAATGTCTGATTTTAAGCAGCCAGGTTGTGCTATGATGGAAAGCCAACAATTGATGGAAAGAAGAGAACCTAAGCTTTAATTTGATGTGCAACATGTTTGATTTGAAGCAGGTTTACCAGAAATACAGGAGGATAAGTTAGAATATAAAACCAGTTGGCTGCAGGCCTTTTAAAAACAGCTGAATATAACCATAATTTATCAGTGTGCTGCTAGCCACCAGAAGGTTTAAAATGAACAATGTTGGAGTCTATGAAAAGGTCTGAATCTGAGCTTTAAATTGAGGTGTCACTCCAGTAAATCAGATCATGCTAGCCTGAAAGACCAGGCTAAATATACAGAACAGATTTGACCTCTGACCCAGCTCTGAAAGCTGTGTGGTATTGACCACACTAAATGTCTGATTTTAAGCAGCCAGCTTGTGATAGGATGGAAAGCCAACAATTGTTGGAAAGAAGAGAACCTAAGCTTTAATTTGATGTGCAACATGTTTGATTTGAAGCAGGTTTACCAGAAATACAGGAGGATAAGGTAGAATATAAAACCTGTTGGCTGCAGGCCTTTTGAAAACAGCTGAATGTAACCATAATTCATCAGTGTGCTGCTAGCCACCAGAAGGGGTAAAATCAACAATGTTGGACTCTATGAAAAGGTCTGAATCTGAGCTTTAAATTGAGGTATCACTCCAGTAAATCAGATCATGCTAGCCTGAAAGACCAGGCTAAATATACAGAACAGATTTGACCTCTGACCCAGCTCTGAAAGCTGTGTGGTATTGACCACACTAAATGTCTGATTTTAAGCAGCCAGGTTGTGCTATGATGGAAAGCCAACAATTGATGGAAAGAAGAGAACCTAAGCTTTAATTTGATGTGCAACATGTTTGATTTGAAGCAGGTTTACCAGAAATACAGGAGGATAAGTTAGAATATAAAACCAGTTGGCTGCAGGCCTTTTAAAAACAGCTGAATATAACCATAATTCATCAGTGTGCTGCTAGCCACCAGAAGGTTTAAAATGAACAATGTTGGAGTCTATGAAAAGGTCTGAATCTGAGCTTTAAATTGAGGTGTCACTCCAGTAAATCAGATCATGCTAGCCTGAAAGACCAGGCTAAATATACAGAACAGATTTGACCTCTGACCCAGCTCTGAAAGCTGTGTGGTATTGACCACACTAAATGTCTGATTTTAAGCAGCCAGCTTGTGATAGGATGGAAAGCCAACAATTGTTGGAAAGAAGAGAACCTAAGCTTTAATTTGATGTGCAACATGTTTGATTTGAAGCAGGTTTACCAGAAATACAGGAGGATAAGTTAGAATATAAAACCAGTTGGCTGCAGGCCTTTTGAAAACAGCTGAATGTAACTATAATTCATCAGTGTGCTGCTAGCCACCAGAAGGTTTAAAATCAACAATGTTGGACTCTATGAAAAGGTCTGAATCTGAGGTTTACATGGAGGTATCACTCCAGTAAATCAGATCATGCTAGCCTGAAAGACCAGGCTAAATATACAGAACAGATTTGACCTCTGACCCAGCTCTGAAAGCTGTGTGGTATTGACCACACTAAATGTCTGATTTTAAGCAGCCAGCTTGTGATAGGATGGAAAGCCAACAATTGTTGGAAAGAAGAGAACCTAAGCTTTAATTTGATGTGCAACATGTTTGATTTGAAGCAGGTTTACCAGAAATACAGGAGGATAAGGTAGAATATAAAACCTGTTGGCTGCAGGCCTTTTGAAAACAGCTGAATGTAACCATAATTCATCAGTGTGCTGCTAGCCACCAGAAGGGGTAAAATCAACAATGTTGGACTCTATGAAAAGGTCTGAATCTGAGCTTTAAATTGAGGTGTCACTCCAGTAAATCAGATCATGCTAGCCTGAAAGACCAGGCTAAATATACAGAACAGATTTGACCTCTGACCCAGCTCTGAAAGCTGTGTGGTATTGACCACACTAAATGTCTGATTTTAAGCAGCCAGGTTGTGCTATGATGGAAAGCCAACAATTGATGGAAAGAAGAGAACCTAAGCTTTAATTTGATGTGCAACATGTTTGATTTGAAGCAGGTTTACCAGAAATACAGGAGGATAAGTTAGAATATAAAACCAGTTGGCTGCAGGCCTTTTAAAAACAGCTGAATATAACCATAATTCATCAGTGTGCTGCTAGCCACCAGAAGGTTTAAAATGAACAATGTTGGAGTCTATGAAAAGGTCTGAATCTGAGCTTTAAATTGAGGTGTCACTCCAGTAAATCAGATCATGCTAGCCTGAAAGACCAGGCTAAATATACAGAACAGATTTGACCTCTGACCCAGCTCTGAAAGCTGTGTGGTATTGACCACACTAAATGTCTGATTTTAAGCAGCCAGCTTGTGCTATGATGGAACGCCAACAATTGATGGAAAGAAGAGAACCTAAGCTTTAATTTGATGTGCAACATGTTTGATTTGAAGCAGGTTTACCAGAAATACAGGAGGATAAGGTAGAATATAAAACCTGTTGGCTGCAGGCCTTTTGAAAACAGCTGAATGTAACCATAATTCATCAGTGTGCTGCTAGCCACCAGAAGGGGTAAAATCAACAATGTTGGACTCTATGAAAAGGTCTGAATCTGAGCTTTAAATTGAGGTATCACTCCAGTAAATCAGATCATGCTAGCCTGAAAGACCAGGCTAAATATACAGAACAGATTTGACCTCTGACCCAGCTCTGAAAGCTGTGTGGTATTGACCACACTAAATGTCTGATTTTAAGCAGCCAGGTTGTGCTATGATGGAAAGCCAACAATTGATGGAAAGAAGAGAACCTAAGCTTTAATTTGATGTGCAACATGTTTGATTTGAAGCAGGTTTACCAGAAATACAGGAGGATAAGTTAGAATATAAAACCAGTTGGCTGCAGGCCTTTTAAAAACAGCTGAATATAACCATAATTCATCAGTGTGCTGCTAGCCACCAGAAGGTTTAAAATGAACAATGTTGGAGTCTATGAAAAGGTCTGAATCTGAGCTTTAAATTGAGGTGTCACTCCAGTAAATCAGATCATGCTAGCCTGAAAGACCAGGCTAAATATACAGAACAGATTTGACCTCTGACCCAGCTCTGAAAGCTGTGTGGTATTGACCACACTAAATGTCTGATTTTAAGCAGCCAGCTTGTGATAGGATGGAAAGCCAACAATTGTTGGAAAGAAGAGAACCTAAGCTTTAATTTGATGTGCAACATGTTTGATTTGAAGCAGGTTTACCAGAAATACAGGAGGATAAGGTAGAATATAAAACCTGTTGGCTGCAGGCCTTTTGAAAACAGCTGAATGTAACCATAATTCATCAGTGTGCTGCTAGCCACCAGAAGGGGTAAAATCAACAATGTTGGACTCTATGAAAAGGTCTGAATCTGAGCTTTAAATTGAGGTGTCACTCAAGTAAATCAGATCATGCTAGCCTGAAAGACCAGGCTAAATATACAGAACAGATTTGACCTCTGACCCAGCTCTGAAAGCTGTGTGGTATTGACCACACTAAATGTCTGATTTTAAGCAGCCAGGTTGTGCTATGATGGAAAGCCAACAATTGATGGAAAGAAGAGAACCTAAGCTTTAATTTGATGTGCAATATGTTTGATTTGAAGCAGGTTTACCAGAAATACAGGAGGATAAGTTAGAATATAAAACCAGTTGGCTGCAGGCCTTTTAAAAACAGCTGAATATAACCATAATTCATCAGTGTGCTGCTAGCCACCAGAAGGTTTAAAATGAACAATGTTGGAGTCTATGAAAAGGTCTGAATCTGAGCTTTAAATTGAGGTGTCACTCCAGTAAATCAGATCATGCTAGCCTGAAAGACCAGGCTAAATATACAGAACAGATTTGACCTCTGACCCAGCTCTGAAAGCTGTGTGGTATTGACCACACTAAATGTCTGATTTTAAGCAGCCAGCTTGTGCTATGATGGAAAGCCAACAATTGATGGAAAGAAGAGAACCTAAGCTTTAATTTGATGTGCAACATGTTTGATTTGAAGCAGGTTTACCAGAAATACAGGAGGATAAGTTAGAATATAAAACCAGTTGGCTGCAGGCCTTTTAAAAACAGCTGAATATAACCATAATTCATCAGTGTGCTGCTAGCCACCAGAAGGTTTAAAATGAACAATGTTGGAGTCTATGAAAAGGTCTGAATCTGAGCTTTAAATTGAGGTGTCACTCCAGTAAATCAGATCATGCTAGCCTGAAAGACCAGGCTAAATATACAGAACAGATTTGACCTCTGACCCAGCTCTGAAAGCTGTGTGGTATTGACCACACTAAATGTCTGATTTTAAGCAGCCAGGTTGTGCTATGATGGAAAGCCAACAATTGATGGAAAGAAGAGAACCTAAGCTTTAATTTGATGTGCAACATGTTTGATTTGAAGCAGGTTTACCAGAAATACAGGAGGATAAGTTAGAATATAAAACCAGTTGGCTGCAGGCCTTTTAAAAACAGCTGAATATAACCATAATTCATCAGTGTGCTGCTAGCCACCAGAAGGGGTAAAATCAACAATGTTGGACTCTATGAAAAGGTCTGAATCTGAGCTTTAAATTGAGGTGTCACTCCAGTAAATCAGATCATGCTAGCCTGAAAGACCAGGCTAAATATACAGAACAGATTTGACCTCTGACCCAGCTCTGAAAGCTGTGTGGTATTGACCACACTAAATGTCTGATTTTAAGCAGCCAGGTTGTGCTATGATGGAAAGCCAACAATTGATGGAAAGAAGAGAACCTAAGCTTTAATTTGATGTGCAACATGTTTGATTTGAAGCAGGTTTACCAGAAATACAGGAGGATAAGTTAGAATATAAAACCAGTTGGCTGCAGGCCTTTTAAAAACAGCTGAATATAACCATAATTCATCAGTGTGCTGCTAGCCACCAGAAGGGGTAAAATCAACAATGTTGGACTCTATGAAAAGGTCTGAATCTGAGCTTTAAATTGAGGTGTCACTCCAGTAAATCAGATCATGCTAGCCTGAAAGACCAGGCTAAATATACAGAACAGATTTGACCTCTGACCCAGCTCTGAAAGCTGTGTGGTATTGACCACACTAAATGTCTGATTTTAAGCAGCCAGGTTGTGCTATGATGGAAAGCCAACAATTGATGGAAAGAAGAGAACCTAAGCTTTAATTTGATGTGCAACATGTTTGATTTGAAGCAGGTTTACCAGAAATACAGGAGGATAAGTTAGAATATAAAACCTGTTGGCTGCAGGCCTTTTGAAAAGAGCTGAATGTAACCATAATTCATCAGTGTGCTGCTAGCCACCAGAAGGGGTAAACTCAACAATGTTGGACTCTATGAAAAGGTCTGAATCTGAGCTTTAAATTGAGGTGTCACTCCAGTAAATCAGATCATGCTAGCCTGAAAGACCAGGCTAAATATACAGAACAGATTTGACCTCTGACCCAGCTCTGAAAGCTGTGTGGTATTGACCACACTAAATGTCTGATTTTAAGCAGCCAGCTTGTGCTATGATGGAAAGCCAACAATTGTTGGAAAGAAGAGAACCTAAGCTTTAATTTGATGTGCAACATGTTTGATTTGAAGCAGGTTTACCAGAAATACAGGAGGATAAGGTAGAATATAAAACCTGTTGGCTGCAGGCCTTTTGAAAACAGCTGAATGTAACTATAATTCATCAGTGTGCTGCTAGCCACCAGAAGGTTTAAAATCAACAATGTTGGACTCTATGAAAAGGTCTGAATCTGAGGTTTACATGGAGGTATCACTCCAGTAAATCAGATCATGCTAGCCTGAAAGACCAGGCTAAATATACAGAACAGATTTGACCTCTGACCCAGCTCTGAAAGCTGTGTGGTATTGACCACACTAAATGTCTGATTTTAAGCAGCCAGGTTGTGCTATGATGGAAAGCCAACAATTGATGGAAAGAAGAGAACCTAAGCTTTAATTTGATGTGCAACATGTTTGATTTGAAGCAGGTTTACCAGAAATACAGGAGGATAAGTTAGAATAGAAAACCAGTTGGCTGCAGGCCTTTTAAAAACAGATGAATATAACCATAATTCATCAGTGTGCTGCTAGCCACCAGAAGGTTTAAAATGAACAATGTTGGAGTCTATGAAAAGGTCTGAATCTGAGCTTTAAATTGAGGTGTCACTCCAGTAAATCAGATCATGCTAGCCTGAAAGACCAGGCTAAATATACAGAACAGATTTGACCTCTGACCCAGCTCTGAAAGCTGTGTGGTATTGACCACACTAAATGTCTGATTTTAAGCAGCCAGCTTGTGATAGGATGGAAAGCCAACAATTGTTGGAAAGAAGAGAACCTAAGCTTTAATTTGATGTGCAACATGTTTGATTTGAAGCAGGTTTACCAGAAATACAGGAGGATAAGTTAGAATAGAAAACCAGTTGGCTGCAGGGCTTTTAAAAACAGCTGAATATAACCATAATTCATCAGTGTGCTGCTAGCCACCAGAAGGTTTAAAATGAACAATGTTGGAGTCTATGAAAAGGTCTGAATCTGAGCTTTAAATTGAGGTGTCACTCCAGTAAATCAGATCATGCTAGCCTGAAAGACCAGGCTAAATATACAGAACAGATTTGACCTCTGACCCAGCTCTGAAAGCTGTGTGGTATTGACCACACTAAATGTCTGATTTTAAGCAGCCAGGTTGTGCTATGATGGAAAGCCAACAATTGATGGAAAGAAGAGAACCTAAGCTTTAATTTGATGTGCAACATGTTTGATTTGAAGCAGGTTTACCAGAAATACAGGAGGATAAGTTAGAATATAAAACCAGTTGGCTGCAGGCCTTTTAAAAACAGCTGAATATAACCATAATTCATCAGTGTGCTGCTAGCCACCAGAAGGGGTAAAATCAACAATGTTGGACTCTATGAAAAGGTCTGAATCTGAGCTTTAAATTGAGGTGTCACTCAAGTAAATCAGATCATGCTAGCCTGAAAGACCAGGCTAAATATACAGAACAGATTTGACCTCTGACCCAGCTCTGAAAGCTGTGTGGTATTGACCACACTAAATGTCTGATTTTAAGCAGCCAGGTTGTGCTATGATGGAAAGCCAACAATTGATGGAAAGAAGAGAACCTAAGCTTTAATTTGATGTGCAACATGTTTGATTTGAAGCAGGTTTACCAGAAATACAGGAGGATAAGTTAGAATATAAAACCTGTTGGCTGCAGGCCTTTTGAAAAGAGCTGAATGTAACCATAATTCATCAGTGTGCTGCTAGCCACCAGAAGGGGTAAACTCAACAATGTTGGACTCTATGAAAAGGTCTGAATCTGAGCTTTAAATTGAGGTGTCACTCAAGTAAATCAGATCATGCTAGCCTGAAAGACCAGGCTAAATATACAGAACAGATTTGACCTCTGACCCAGCTCTGAAAGCTGTGTGGTATTGACCACACTAAATGTCTGATTTTAAGCAGCCAGCTTGTGCTATGATGGAAAGCCAACAATTGATGGAAAGAAGAGAACCTAAGCTTTAATTTGATGTGCAACATGTTTGATTTGAAGCAGGTTTACCAGAAATACAGGAGGATAAGGTAGAATATAAAACCTGTTGGCTGCAGGCCTTTTGAAAACAGCTGAATGTAACCATAATTCATCAGTGTGCTGCTAGCCACCAGAAGGGGTAAAATCAACAATGTTGGACTCTATGAAAAGGTCTGAATCTGAGCTTTAAATTGAGGTGTCACTCAAGTAAATCAGATCATGCTAGCCTGAAAGACCAGGCTAAATATACAGAACAGATTTGACCTCTGACCCAGCTCTGAAAGCTGTGTGGTATTGACCACACTAAATGTCTGATTTTAAGCAGCCAGGTTGTGCTATGATGGAAAGCCAACAATTGATGGAAAGAAGAGAACCTAAGCTTTAATTTGATGTGCAACATGTTTGATTTGAAGCAGGTTTACCAGAAATACAGGAGGATAAGTTAGAATATAAAACCAGTTGGCTGCAGGCCTTTTAAAAACAGCTGAATATAACCATAATTCATCAGTGTGCTGCTAGCCACCAGAAGGTTTAAAATGAACAATGTTGGAGTCTATGAAAAGGTCTGAATCTGAGCTTTAAATTGAGGTGTCACTCCAGTAAATCAGATCATGCTAGCCTGAAAGACCAGGCTAAATATACAGAACAGATTTGACCTCTGACCCAGCTCTGAAAGCTGTGTGGTATTGACCACACTAAATGTCTGATTTTAAGCAGCCAGGTTGTGCTATGATGGAAAGCCAACAATTGTTGGAAAGAAGAGAACCTAAGCTTTAATTTGATGTGCAACATGTTTGATTTGAAGCAGGTTTACCAGAAATACAGGAGGATAAGGTAGAATATAAAACCAGTTGGCTGCAGGCCTTTTGAAAACAGCTGAATGTAACTATAATTCATCAGTGTGCTGCTAGCCACCAGAAGGTTTAAAATCAACAATGTTGGACTCTATGAAAAGGTCTGAATCTGAGGTTTACATGGAGGTATCACTCCAGTAAATCAGATCATGCTAGCCTGAAAGACCAGGCTAAATATACAGAACAGATTTGACCTCTGACCCAGCTCTGAAAGCTGTGTGGTATTGACCACACTAAATGTCTGATTTTAAGCAGCCAGCTTGTGATAGGATGGAAAGCCAACAATTGTTGGAAAGAAGAGAACCTAAGCTTTAATTTGATGTGCAACATGTTTGATTTGAAGCAGGTTTACCAGAAATACAGGAGGATAAGGTAGAATATAAAACCTGTTGGCTGCAGGCCTTTTGAAAACAGCTGAATGTAACCATAATTCATCAGTGTGCTGCTAGCCACCAGAAGGGGTAAAATCAACAATGTTGGACTCTATGAAAAGGTCTGAATCTGAGCTTTAAATTGAGGTGTCACTCAAGTAAATCAGATCATGCTAGCCTGAAAGACCAGGCTAAATATACAGAACAGATTTGACCTCTGACCCAGCTCTGAAAGCTGTGTGGTATTGACCACACTAAATGTCTGATTTTAAGCAGCCAGGTTGTGCTATGATGGAAAGCCAACAATTGATGGAAAGAAGAGAACCTAAGCTTTAATTTGATGTGCAACATGTTTGATTTGAAGCAGGTTTACCAGAAATACAGGAGGATAAGTTAGAATATAAAACCAGTTGGCTGCAGGCCTTTTAAAAACAGCTGAATATAACCATAATTCATCAGTGTGCTGCTAGCCACCAGAAGGTTTAAAATGAACAATGTTGGAGTCTATGAAAAGGTCTGAATCTGAGCTTTAAATTGAGGTGTCACTCCAGTAAATCAGATCATGCTAGCCTGAAAGACCAGGCTAAATATACAGAACAGATTTGACCTCTGACCCAGCTCTGAAAGCTGTGTGGTATTGACCACACTAAATGTCTGATTTTAAGCAGCCAGCTTGTGCTATGATGGAAAGCCAACAATTGATGGAAAGAAGAGAACCTAAGCTTTAATTTGATGTGCAACATGTTTGATTTGAAGCAGGTTTACCAGAAATACAGGAGGATAAGGTAGAATATAAAACCTGTTGGCTGCAGGCCTTTTGAAAACAGCTGAATGTAACCATAATTCATCAGTGTGCTGCTAGCCACCAGAAGGGGTAAAATCAACAATGTTGGACTCTATGAAAAGGTCTGAATCTGAGCTTTAAATTGAGGTGTCACTCAAGTAAATCAGATCATGCTAGCCTGAAAGACCAGGCTAAATATACAGAACAGATTTGACCTCTGACCCAGCTCTGAAAGCTGTGTGGTATTGACCACACTAAATGTCTGATTTTAAGCAGCCAGCTTGTGCTATGATGGAAAGCCAACAATTGATGGAAAGAAGAGAACCTAAGCTTTAATTTGATGTGCAACATGTTTGATTTGAAGCAGGTTTACCAGAAATACAGGAGGATAAGTTAGAATATAAAACCAGTTGGCTGCAGGCCTTTTAAAAACAGCTGAATATAACCATAATTCATCAGTGTGCTGCTAGCCACCAGAAGGTTTAAAATTAACAATGTTGGAGTCTATGAAAAGGTCTGAATCTGAGCTTTAAATTGAGGTGTCACTCCAGTAAATCAGATCATGCTAGCCTGAAAGACCAGGCTAAATATACAGAACAGATTTGACCTCTGACCCAGCTCTGAAAGCTGTGTGGTATTGACCACACTAAATGTCTGATTTTAAGCAGCCAGCTTGTGCTATGATGGAAAGCCAACAATTGTTGGAAAGAAGAGAACCTAAGCTTTAATTTGATGTGCAACATGTTTGATTTGAAGCAGGTTTACCAGAAATACAGGAGGATAAGTTAGAATATAAAACCTGTTGGCTGCAGGCCTTTTGAAAACAGCTGAATGTAACCATAATTCATCAGTGTGCTGCTAGCCACCAGAAGGGGTAAACTCAACAATGTTGGAGTCTATGAAAAGGTCTGAATCTGAGCTTTAAATTGAGGTGTCACTCCAGTAAATCAGATCATGCTAGCCTGAAAGACCAGGCTAAATATACAGAACAGATTTGACCTCTGACCCAGCTCTGAAAGCTGTGTGGTATTGACCACACTAAATGTCTGATTTTAAGCAGCCAGCTTGTGCTATGATGGAAAGCCAACAATTGTTGGAAAGAAGAGAACCTAAGCTTTAATTTGATGTGCAACATGTTTGATTTGAAGCAGGTTTACCAGAAATACAGGAGGATAAGGTAGAATATAAAACCAGTTGGCTGCAGGCCTTTTGAAAACAGCTGAATGTAACTATAATTCATCAGTGTGCTGCTAGCCACCAGAAGGTTTAAAATCAACAATGTTGGACTCTATGAAAAGGTCTGAATCTGAGGTTTACATGGAGGTATCACTCCAGTAAATCAGATCATGCTAGCCTGAAAGACCAGGCTAAATATACAGAACAGATTTGACCTCTGACCCAGCTCTGAAAGCTGTGTGGTATTGACCACACTAAATGTCTGATTTTAAGCAGCCAGGTTGTGCTATGATGGAAAGCCAACAATTGATGGAAAGAAGAGAACCTAAGCTTTAATTTGATGTGCAACATGTTTGATTTGAAGCAGGTTTACCAGAAATACAGGAGGATAAGTTAGAATATAAAACCAGTTGGCTGCAGGCCTTTTAAAAACAGCTGAATATAACCATAATTCATCAGTGTGCTGCTAGCCACCAGAAGGTTTAAAATGAACAATGTTGGAGTCTATGAAAAGGTCTGAATCTGTGCTTTAAATTGAGGTGTCACTCCAGTAAATCAGATCATGCTAGCCTGAAAGACCAGGCTAAATATACAGAACAGATTTGACCTCTGACCCAGCTCTGAAAGCTGTGTGGTATTGACCACACTAAATGTCTGATTTTAAGCAGCCAGGTTGTGCTATGATGGAAAGCCAACAATTGATGGAAAGAAGAGAACCTAAGCTTTAATTTGATGTGCAACATGTTTGATTTGAAGCAGGTTTACCAGAAATACAGGAGGATAAGGTAGAATATAAAACCTGTTGGCTGCAGGCCTTTTGAAAACAGCTGAATGTAACCATAATTCATCAGTGTGCTGCTAGCCACCAGAAGGGGTAAAATCAACAATGTTGGACTCTATGAAAAGGTCTGAATCTGAGCTTTAAATTGAGGTGTCACTCAAGTAAATCAGATCATGCTAGCCTGAAAGACCAGGCTAAATATACAGAACAGATTTGACCTCTGACCCAGCTCTGAAAGCTGTGTGGTATTGACCACACTAAATGTCTGATTTTAAGCAGCCAGGTTGTGCTATGATGGAAAGCCAACAATTGATGGAAAGAAGAGAACCTAAGCTTTAATTTGATGTGCAACATGTTTGATTTGAAGCAGGTTTACCAGAAATACAGGAGGATAAGTTAGAATATAAAACCAGTTGGCTGCAGGCCTTTTAAAAACAGCTGAATATAACCATAATTCATCAGTGTGCTGCTAGCCACCAGAAGGGGTAAAATCAACAATGTTGGACTCTATGAAAAGGTCTGAATCTGAGCTTTAAATTGAGGTGTCACTCCAGTAAATCAGATCATGCTAGCCTGAAAGACCAGGCTAAATATACAGAACAGATTTGACCTCTGACCCAGCTCTGAAAGCTGTGTGGTATTGACCACACTAAATGTCTGATTTTAAGCAGCCAGGTTGTGCTATGATGGAAAGCCAACAATTGATGGAAAGAAGAGAACCTAAGCTTTAATTTGATGTGCAACATGTTTGATTTGAAGCAGGTTTACCAGAAATACAGGAGGATAAGTTAGAATATAAAACCTGTTGGCTGCAGGCCTTTTGAAAAGAGCTGAATGTAACCATAATTCATCAGTGTGCTGCTAGCCACCAGAAGGGGTAAACTCAACAATGTTGGACTCTATGAAAAGGTCTGAATCTGAGCTTTAAATTGAGGTGTCACTCCAGTAAATCAGATCATGCTAGCCTGAAAGACCAGGCTAAATATACAGAACAGATTTGACCTCTGACCCAGCTCTGAAAGCTGTGTGGTATTGACCACACTAAATGTCTGATTTTAAGCAGCCAGCTTGTGCTATGATGGAAAGCCAACAATTGTTGGAAAGAAGAGAACCTAAGCTTTAATTTGATGTGCAACATGTTTGATTTGAAGCAGGTTTACCAGAAATACAGGAGGATAAGGTAGAATATAAAACCTGTTGGCTGCAGGCCTTTTGAAAACAGCTGAATGTAACTATAATTCATCAGTGTGCTGCTAGCCACCAGAAGGTTTAAAATCAACAATGTTGGACTCTATGAAAAGGTCTGAATCTGAGGTTTACATGGAGGTATCACTCCAGTAAATCAGATCATGCTAGCCTGAAAGACCAGGCTAAATATACAGAACAGATTTGACCTCTGACCCAGCTCTGAAAGCTGTGTGGTATTGACCACACTAAATGTCTGATTTTAAGCAGCCAGGTTGTGCTATGATGGAAAGCCAACAATTGATGGAAAGAAGAGAACCTAAGCTTTAATTTGATGTGCAACATGTTTGATTTGAAGCAGGTTTACCAGAAATACAGGAGGATAAGTTAGAATAGAAAACCAGTTGGCTGCAGGCCTTTTAAAAACAGATGAATATAACCATAATTCATCAGTGTGCTGCTAGCCACCAGAAGGTTTAAAATGAACAATGTTGGAGTCTATGAAAAGGTCTGAATCTGAGCTTTAAATTGAGGTGTCACTCCAGTAAATCAGATCATGCTAGCCTGAAAGACCAGGCTAAATATACAGAACAGATTTGACCTCTGACCCAGCTCTGAAAGCTGTGTGGTATTGACCACACTAAATGTCTGATTTTAAGCAGCCAGCTTGTGATAGGATGGAAAGCCAACAATTGTTGGAAAGAAGAGAACCTAAGCTTTAATTTGATGTGCAACATGTTTGATTTGAAGCAGGTTTACCAGAAATACAGGAGGATAAGTTAGAATAGAAAACCAGTTGGCTGCAGGGCTTTTAAAAACAGCTGAATATAACCATAATTCATCAGTGTGCTGCTAGCCACCAGAAGGTTTAAAATGAACAATGTTGGAGTCTATGAAAAGGTCTGAATCTGAGCTTTAAATTGAGGTGTCACTCCAGTAAATCAGATCATGCTAGCCTGAAAGACCAGGCTAAATATACAGAACAGATTTGACCTCTGACCCAGCTCTGAAAGCTGTGTGGTATTGACCACACTAAATGTCTGATTTTAAGCAGCCAGGTTGTGCTATGATGGAAAGCCAACAATTGATGGAAAGAAGAGAACCTAAGCTTTAATTTGATGTGCAACATGTTTGATTTGAAGCAGGTTTACCAGAAATACAGGAGGATAAGTTAGAATATAAAACCAGTTGGCTGCAGGCCTTTTAAAAACAGCTGAATATAACCATAATTCATCAGTGTGCTGCTAGCCACCAGAAGGGGTAAAATCAACAATGTTGGACTCTATGAAAAGGTCTGAATCTGAGCTTTAAATTGAGGTGTCACTCAAGTAAATCAGATCATGCTAGCCTGAAAGACCAGGCTAAATATACAGAACAGATTTGACCTCTGACCCAGCTCTGAAAGCTGTGTGGTATTGACCACACTAAATGTCTGATTTTAAGCAGCCAGGTTGTGCTATGATGGAAAGCCAACAATTGATGGAAAGAAGAGAACCTAAGCTTTAATTTGATGTGCAACATGTTTGATTTGAAGCAGGTTTACCAGAAATACAGGAGGATAAGTTAGAATATAAAACCTGTTGGCTGCAGGCCTTTTGAAAAGAGCTGAATGTAACCATAATTCATCAGTGTGCTGCTAGCCACCAGAAGGGGTAAACTCAACAATGTTGGACTCTATGAAAAGGTCTGAATCTGAGCTTTAAATTGAGGTGTCACTCAAGTAAATCAGATCATGCTAGCCTGAAAGACCAGGCTAAATATACAGAACAGATTTGACCTCTGACCCAGCTCTGAAAGCTGTGTGGTATTGACCACACTAAATGTCTGATTTTAAGCAGCCAGCTTGTGCTATGATGGAAAGCCAACAATTGATGGAAAGAAGAGAACCTAAGCTTTAATTTGATGTGCAACATGTTTGATTTGAAGCAGGTTTACCAGAAATACAGGAGGATAAGGTAGAATATAAAACCTGTTGGCTGCAGGCCTTTTGAAAACAGCTGAATGTAACCATAATTCATCAGTGTGCTGCTAGCCACCAGAAGGGGTAAAATCAACAATGTTGGACTCTATGAAAAGGTCTGAATCTGAGCTTTAAATTGAGGTGTCACTCAAGTAAATCAGATCATGCTAGCCTGAAAGACCAGGCTAAATATACAGAACAGATTTGACCTCTGACCCAGCTCTGAAAGCTGTGTGGTATTGACCACACTAAATGTCTGATTTTAAGCAGCCAGGTTGTGCTATGATGGAAAGCCAACAATTGATGGAAAGAAGAGAACCTAAGCTTTAATTTGATGTGCAACATGTTTGATTTGAAGCAGGTTTACCAGAAATACAGGAGGATAAGTTAGAATATAAAACCAGTTGGCTGCAGGCCTTTTAAAAACAGCTGAATATAACCATAATTCATCAGTGTGCTGCTAGCCACCAGAAGGTTTAAAATGAACAATGTTGGAGTCTATGAAAAGGTCTGAATCTGAGCTTTAAATTGAGGTGTCACTCCAGTAAATCAGATCATGCTAGCCTGAAAGACCAGGCTAAATATACAGAACAGATTTGACCTCTGACCCAGCTCTGAAAGCTGTGTGGTATTGACCACACTAAATGTCTGATTTTAAGCAGCCAGGTTGTGCTATGATGGAAAGCCAACAATTGTTGGAAAGAAGAGAACCTAAGCTTTAATTTGATGTGCAACATGTTTGATTTGAAGCAGGTTTACCAGAAATACAGGAGGATAAGGTAGAATATAAAACCAGTTGGCTGCAGGCCTTTTGAAAACAGCTGAATGTAACTATAATTCATCAGTGTGCTGCTAGCCACCAGAAGGTTTAAAATCAACAATGTTGGACTCTATGAAAAGGTCTGAATCTGAGGTTTACATGGAGGTATCACTCCAGTAAATCAGATCATGCTAGCCTGAAAGACCAGGCTAAATATACAGAACAGATTTGACCTCTGACCCAGCTCTGAAAGCTGTGTGGTATTGACCACACTAAATGTCTGATTTTAAGCAGCCAGCTTGTGATAGGATGGAAAGCCAACAATTGTTGGAAAGAAGAGAACCTAAGCTTTAATTTGATGTGCAACATGTTTGATTTGAAGCAGGTTTACCAGAAATACAGGAGGATAAGGTAGAATATAAAACCTGTTGGCTGCAGGCCTTTTGAAAACAGCTGAATGTAACCATAATTCATCAGTGTGCTGCTAGCCACCAGAAGGGGTAAAATCAACAATGTTGGACTCTATGAAAAGGTCTGAATCTGAGCTTTAAATTGAGGTGTCACTCAAGTAAATCAGATCATGCTAGCCTGAAAGACCAGGCTAAATATACAGAACAGATTTGACCTCTGACCCAGCTCTGAAAGCTGTGTGGTATTGACCACACTAAATGTCTGATTTTAAGCAGCCAGGTTGTGCTATGATGGAAAGCCAACAATTGATGGAAAGAAGAGAACCTAAGCTTTAATTTGATGTGCAACATGTTTGATTTGAAGCAGGTTTACCAGAAATACAGGAGGATAAGTTAGAATATAAAACCAGTTGGCTGCAGGCCTTTTAAAAACAGCTGAATATAACCATAATTCATCAGTGTGCTGCTAGCCACCAGAAGGTTTAAAATGAACAATGTTGGAGTCTATGAAAAGGTCTGAATCTGAGCTTTAAATTGAGGTGTCACTCCAGTAAATCAGATCATGCTAGCCTGAAAGACCAGGCTAAATATACAGAACAGATTTGACCTCTGACCCAGCTCTGAAAGCTGTGTGGTATTGACCACACTAAATGTCTGATTTTAAGCAGCCAGCTTGTGCTATGATGGAAAGCCAACAATTGATGGAAAGAAGAGAACCTAAGCTTTAATTTGATGTGCAACATGTTTGATTTGAAGCAGGTTTACCAGAAATACAGGAGGATAAGGTAGAATATAAAACCTGTTGGCTGCAGGCCTTTTGAAAACAGCTGAATGTAACCATAATTCATCAGTGTGCTGCTAGCCACCAGAAGGGGTAAAATCAACAATGTTGGACTCTATGAAAAGGTCTGAATCTGAGCTTTAAATTGAGGTGTCACTCAAGTAAATCAGATCATGCTAGCCTGAAAGACCAGGCTAAATATACAGAACAGATTTGACCTCTGACCCAGCTCTGAAAGCTGTGTGGTATTGACCACACTAAATGTCTGATTTTAAGCAGCCAGCTTGTGCTATGATGGAAAGCCAACAATTGATGGAAAGAAGAGAACCTAAGCTTTAATTTGATGTGCAACATGTTTGATTTGAAGCAGGTTTACCAGAAATACAGGAGGATAAGTTAGAATATAAAACCAGTTGGCTGCAGGCCTTTTAAAAACAGCTGAATATAACCATAATTCATCAGTGTGCTGCTAGCCACCAGAAGGTTTAAAATTAACAATGTTGGAGTCTATGAAAAGGTCTGAATCTGAGCTTTAAATTGAGGTGTCACTCCAGTAAATCAGATCATGCTAGCCTGAAAGACCAGGCTAAATATACAGAACAGATTTGACCTCTGACCCAGCTCTGAAAGCTGTGTGGTATTGACCACACTAAATGTCTGATTTTAAGCAGCCAGCTTGTGCTATGATGGAAAGCCAACAATTGTTGGAAAGAAGAGAACCTAAGCTTTAATTTGATGTGCAACATGTTTGATTTGAAGCAGGTTTACCAGAAATACAGGAGGATAAGTTAGAATATAAAACCTGTTGGCTGCAGGCCTTTTGAAAACAGCTGAATGTAACCATAATTCATCAGTGTGCTGCTAGCCACCAGAAGGGGTAAACTCAACAATGTTGGAGTCTATGAAAAGGTCTGAATCTGAGCTTTAAATTGAGGTGTCACTCCAGTAAATCAGATCATGCTAGCCTGAAAGACCAGGCTAAATATACAGAACAGATTTGACCTCTGACCCAGCTCTGAAAGCTGTGTGGTATTGACCACACTAAATGTCTGATTTTAAGCAGCCAGCTTGTGCTATGATGGAAAGCCAACAATTGTTGGAAAGAAGAGAACCTAAGCTTTAATTTGATGTGCAACATGTTTGATTTGAAGCAGGTTTACCAGAAATACAGGAGGATAAGGTAGAATATAAAACCAGTTGGCTGCAGGCCTTTTGAAAACAGCTGAATGTAACTATAATTCATCAGTGTGCTGCTAGCCACCAGAAGGTTTAAAATCAACAATGTTGGACTCTATGAAAAGGTCTGAATCTGAGGTTTACATGGAGGTATCACTCCAGTAAATCAGATCATGCTAGCCTGAAAGACCAGGCTAAATATACAGAACAGATTTGACCTCTGACCCAGCTCTGAAAGCTGTGTGGTATTGACCACACTAAATGTCTGATTTTAAGCAGCCAGGTTGTGCTATGATGGAAAGCCAACAATTGATGGAAAGAAGAGAACCTAAGCTTTAATTTGATGTGCAACATGTTTGATTTGAAGCAGGTTTACCAGAAATACAGGAGGATAAGTTAGAATATAAAACCAGTTGGCTGCAGGCCTTTTAAAAACAGCTGAATATAACCATAATTCATCAGTGTGCTGCTAGCCACCAGAAGGTTTAAAATGAACAATGTTGGAGTCTATGAAAAGGTCTGAATCTGTGCTTTAAATTGAGGTGTCACTCCAGTAAATCAGATCATGCTAGCCTGAAAGACCAGGCTAAATATACAGAACAGATTTGACCTCTGACCCAGCTCTGAAAGCTGTGTGGTATTGACCACACTAAATGTCTGATTTTAAGCAGCCAGGTTGTGCTATGATGGAAAGCCAACAATTGATGGAAAGAAGAGAACCTAAGCTTTAATTTGATGTGCAACATGTTTGATTTGAAGCAGGTTTACCAGAAATACAGGAGGATAAGTTAGAATATAAAACCAGTTGGCTGCAGGACTTTTAAAAACAGCTGAATATAACCATAATTCATCAGTGTGCTGCTAGCCACCAGAAGGGGTAAAATCAACAATGTTGGACTCTATGAAAAGGTCTGAATCTGAGCTTTAAATTGAGGTGTCACTCCAGTAAATCAGATCATGCTAGCCTGAAAGACCAGGCTAAATATACAGAACAGATTTGACCTCTGACCCAGCTCTGAAAGCTGTGTGGTATTGACCACACTAAATGTCTGATTTTAAGCAGCCAGGTTGTGCTATGATGGAAAGCCAACAATTGATGGAAAGAAGAGAACCTAAGCTTTAATTTGATGTGCAACATGTTTGATTTGAAGCAGGTTTACCAGAAATACAGGAGGATAAGTTAGAATATAAAACCAGTTGGCTGCAGGCCTTTTAAAAACAGCTGAATATAACCATAATTCATCAGTGTGCTGCTAGCCACCAGAAGGGGTAAAATCAACAATGTTGGACTCTATGAAAAGGTCTGAATCTGAGCTTTAAATTGAGGTGTCACTCCAGTAAATCAGATCATGCTAGCCTGAAAGACCAGGCTAAATATACAGAACAGATTTGACCTCTGACCCAGCTCTGAAAGCTGTGTGGTATTGACCACACTAAATGTCTGATTTTAAGCAGCCAGGTTGTGCTATGATGGAAAGCCAACAATTGATGGAAAGAAGAGAACCTAAGCTTTAATTTGATGTGCAACATGTTTGATTTGAAGCAGGTTTACCAGAAATACAGGAGGATAAGTTAGAATATAAAACCTGTTGGCTGCAGGCCTTTTGAAAAGAGCTGAATGTAACCATAATTCATCAGTGTGCTGCTAGCCACCAGAAGGGGTAAACTCAACAATGTTGGACTCTATGAAAAGGTCTGAATCTGAGCTTTAAATTGAGGTGTCACTCCAGTAAATCAGATCATGCTAGCCTGAAAGACCAGGCTAAATATACAGAACAGATTTGACCTCTGACCCAGCTCTGAAAGCTGTGTGGTATTGACCACACTAAATGTCTGATTTTAAGCAGCCAGCTTGTGCTATGATGGAAAGCCAACAATTGTTGGAAAGAAGAGAACCTAAGCTTTAATTTGATGTGCAACATGTTTGATTTGAAGCAGGTTTACCAGAAATACAGGAGGATAAGGTAGAATATAAAACCAGTTGGCTGCAGGCCTTTTGAAAACAGCTGAATGTAACTATAATTCATCAGTGTGCTGCTAGCCACCAGAAGGTTTAAAATCAACAATGTTGGACTCTATGAAAAGGTCTGAATCTGAGGTTTACATGGAGGTATCACTCCAGTAAATCAGATCATGCTAGCCTGAAAGACCAGGCTAAATATACAGAACAGATTTGACCTCTGACCCAGCTCTGAAAGCTGTGTGGTATTGACCACACTAAATGTCTGATTTTAAGCAGCCAGGTTGTGCTATGATGGAAAGCCAACAATTGATGGAAAGAAGAGAACCTAAGCTTTAATTTGATGTGCAACATGTTTGATTTGAAGCAGGTTTACCAGAAATACAGGAGGATAAGGTAGAATATAAAACCTGTTGGCTGCAGGCCTTTTGAAAACAGCTGAATGTAACCATAATTCATCAGTGTGCTGCTAGCCACCAGAAGGGGTAAAATCAACAATGTTGGACTCTTTGAAAAGGTCTGAATCTGAGCTTTAAATTGAGGTGTCACTCAAGTAAATCAGATCATGCTAGCCTGAAAGACCAGGCTAAATATACAGAACAGATTTGACCTCTGACCCAGCTCTGAAAGCTGTGTGGTATTGACCACACTAAATGTGTGATTTTAAGCAGCCAGGTTGTGCTATGATGGAAAGCCAACAATTGATGGAAAGAAGAGAACCTAAGCTTTAATTTGATGTGCAACATGTTTGATTTGAAGCAGGTTTACCAGAAATACAGGAGGATAAGTTAGAATATAAAACCAGTTGGCTGCAGGCCTTTTAAAAACAGCTGAATATAACCATAATTCATCAGTGTGCTGCTAGCCACCAGAAGGTTTAAAATGAACAATGTTGGAGTCTATGAAAAGGTCTGAATCTGAGCTTTAAATTGAGGTGTCACTCCAGTAAATCAGATCATGCTAGCCTGAAAGACCAGGCTAAATATACAGAACAGATTTGACCTCTGACCCAGCTCTGAAAGCTGTGTGGTATTGACCACACTAAATGTCTGATTTTAAGCAGCCAGGTTGTGCTATGATGGAAAGCCAACAATTGATGGAAAGAAGAGAACCTAAGCTTTAATTTGATGTGCAACATGTTTGATTTGAAGCAGGTTTACCAGAAATACAGGAGGATAAGTTAGAATATAAAACCAGTTGTCTGCAGGCCTTTTAAAAACAGCTGAATATAACCATAATTCATCAGTGTGCTGCTAGCCACCAGAAGGTTTAAAATGAACAATGTTGGAGTCTATGAAAAGGTCTGAATCTGAGCTTTAAATTGAGGTGTCACTCCAGTAAATCAGATCATGCTAGCCTGAAAGACCAGGCTAAATATACAGAACAGATTTGACCTCTGACCCAGCTCTGAAAGCTGTGTGGTATTGACCACACTAAATGTCTGATTTTAAGCAGCCAGGTTGTGCTATGATGGAAAGCCAACAATTGATGGAAAGAAGAGAACCTAAGCTTTAATTTGATGTGCAACATGTTTGATTTGAAGCAGGTTTACCAGAAATACAGGAGGATAAGGTAGAATATAAAACCAGTTGGCTGCAGGCCTTTTAAAAACAGCTGAATATAACCATAATTCATCAGTGTGCTGCTAGCCACCAGAAGGTTTAAAATGAACAATGTTGGAGTCTATGAAAAGGTCTGAATCTGAGCTTTAAATTGAGGTGTCACTCCAGTAAATCAGATCATGCTAGCCTGAAAGACCAGGCTAAATATACAGAACAGATTTGACCTCTGACCCAGCTCTGAAAGCTGTGTGGTATTGACCACACTAAATGTCTGATTTTAAGCAGCCAGGTTGTGCTATGATGGAAAGCCAACAATTGATGGAAAGAAGAGAACCTAAGCTTTAATTTGATGTGCAACATGTTTGATTTGAAGCAGGTTTACCAGAAATACAGGAGGATAAGGTAGAATATAAAACCAGTTGGCTGCAGGCCTTTTGAAAACAGCTGAATGTAACTATAATTCATCAGTGTGCTGCTAGCCACCAGAAGGTTTAAAATCAACAATGTTGGACTCTATGAAAAGGTCTGAATCTGAGGTTTACATGGAGGTATCACTCCAGTAAATCAGATCATGCTAGCCTGAAAGACCAGGCTAAATATACAGAACAGATTTGACCTCTGACCCAGCTCTGAAAGCTGTGTGGTATTGACCACACTAAATGTCTGATTTTAAGCAGCCAGGTTGTGCTATGATGGAAAGCCAACAATTGATGGAAAGAAGAGAACCTAAGCTTTAATTTGATGTGCAACATGTTTGATTTGAAGCAGGTTTACCAGAAATACAGGAGGATAAGTTAGAATATAAAACCTGTTGGCTGCAGGCCTTTTGAAAAGAGCTGAATGTAACCATAATTCATCAGTGTGCTGCTAGCCACCAGAAGGGGTAAACTCAACAATGTTGGACTCTATGAAAAGGTCTGAATCTGAGCTTTAAATTGAGGTGTCACTCCAGTAAATCAGATCATGCTAGCCTGAAAGACCAGGCTAAATATACAGAACAGATTTGACCTCTGACCCAGCTCTGAAAGCTGTGTGGTATTGACCACACTAAATGTCTGATTTTAAGCAGCCAGCTTGTGCTATGATGGAAAGCCAACAATTGTTGGAAAGAAGAGAACCTAAGCTTTAATTTGATGTGCAACATGTTTGATTTGAAGCAGGTTTACCAGAAATACAGGAGGATAAGGTAGAATATAAAACCAGTTGGCTGCAGGCCTTTTGAAAACAGCTGAATGTAACTATAATTCATCAGTGTGCTGCTAGCCACCAGAAGGTTTAAAATCAACAATGTTGGACTCTATGAAAAGGTCTGAATCTGAGGTTTACATGGAGGTATCACTCCAGTAAATCAGATCATGCTAGCCTGAAAGACCAGGCTAAATATACAGAACAGATTTGACCTCTGACCCAGCTCTGAAAGCTGTGTGGTATTGACCACACTAAATGTCTGATTTTAAGCAGCCAGGTTGTGCTATGATGGAAAGCCAACAATTGATGGAAAGAAGAGAACCTAAGCTTTAATTTGATGTGCAACATGTTTGATTTGAAGCAGGTTTACCAGAAATACAGGAGGATAAGGTAGAATATAAAACCTGTTGGCTGCAGGCCTTTTGAAAACAGCTGAATGTAACCATAATTCATCAGTGTGCTGCTAGCCACCAGAAGGGGTAAAATCAACAATGTTGGACTCTTTGAAAAGGTCTGAATCTGAGCTTTAAATTGAGGTGTCACTCAAGTAAATCAGATCATGCTAGCCTGAAAGACCAGGCTAAATATACAGAACAGATTTGACCTCTGACCCAGCTCTGAAAGCTGTGTGGTATTGACCACACTAAATGTGTGATTTTAAGCAGCCAGGTTGTGCTATGATGGAAAGCCAACAATTGATGGAAAGAAGAGAACCTAAGCTTTAATTTGATGTGCAACATGTTTGATTTGAAGCAGGTTTACCAGAAATACAGGAGGATAAGTTAGAATATAAAACCAGTTGGCTGCAGGCCTTTTAAAAACAGCTGAATATAACCATAATTCATCAGTGTGCTGCTAGCCACCAGAAGGTTTAAAATGAACAATGTTGGAGTCTATGAAAAGGTCTGAATCTGAGCTTTAAATTGAGGTGTCACTCCAGTAAATCAGATCATGCTAGCCTGAAAGACCAGGCTAAATATACAGAACAGATTTGACCTCTGACCCAGCTCTGAAAGCTGTGTGGTATTGACCACACTAAATGTCTGATTTTAAGCAGCCAGGTTGTGCTATGATGGAAAGCCAACAATTGATGGAAAGAAGAGAACCTAAGCTTTAATTTGATGTGCAACATGTTTGATTTGAAGCAGGTTTACCAGAAATACAGGAGGATAAGTTAGAATATAAAACCAGTTGTCTGCAGGCCTTTTAAAAACAGCTGAATATAACCATAATTCATCAGTGTGCTGCTAGCCACCAGAAGGTTTAAAATGAACAATGTTGGAGTCTATGAAAAGGTCTGAATCTGAGCTTTAAATTGAGGTGTCACTCCAGTAAATCAGATCATGCTAGCCTGAAAGACCAGGCTAAATATACAGAACAGATTTGACCTCTGACCCAGCTCTGAAAGCTGTGTGGTATTGACCACACTAAATGTCTGATTTTAAGCAGCCAGGTTGTGCTATGATGGAAAGCCAACAATTGATGGAAAGAAGAGAACCTAAGCTTTAATTTGATGTGCAACATGTTTGATTTGAAGCAGGTTTACCAGAAATACAGGAGGATAAGGTAGAATATAAAACCAGTTGGCTGCAGGCCTTTTAAAAACAGCTGAATATAACCATAATTCATCAGTGTGCTGCTAGCCACCAGAAGGTTTAAAATGAACAATGTTGGAGTCTATGAAAAGGTCTGAATCTGAGCTTTAAATTGAGGTGTCACTCCAGTAAATCAGATCATGCTAGCCTGAAAGACCAGGCTAAATATACAGAACAGATTTGACCTCTGACCCAGCTCTGAAAGCTGTGTGGTATTGACCACACTAAATGTCTGATTTTAAGCAGCCAGCTTGTGCTATGATGGAAAGCCAACAATTGTTGGAAAGAAGAGAACCTAAGCTTTAATTTGATGTGCAACATGTTTGATTTGAAGCAGGTTTACCAGAAATACAGGAGGATAAGTTAGAATATAAAACCTGTTGGCTGCAGGCCTTTTGAAAAGAGCTGAATGTAACCATAATTCATCAGTGTGCTGCTAGCCACCAGAAGGGGTAAACTCAACAATGTTGGACTCTATGAAAAGGTCTGAATCTGAGCTTTAAATTGAGGTGTCACTCCAGTAAATCAGATCATGCTAGCCTGAAAGACCAGGCTAAATATACAGAACAGATTTGACCTCTGACCCAGCTCTGAAAGCTGTGTGGTATTGACCACACTAAATGTCTGATTTTAAGCAGCCAGCTTGTGCTATGATGGAAAGCCAACAATTGTTGGAAAGAAGAGAACCTAAGCTTTAATTTGATGTGCAACATGTTTGATTTGAAGCAGGTTTACCAGAAATACAGGAGGATAAGGTAGAATATAAAACCAGTTGGCTGCAGGCCTTTTGAAAACAGCTGAATGTAACTATAATTCATCAGTGTGCTGCTAGCCACCAGAAGGTTTAAAATCAACAATGTTGGACTCTATGAAAAGGTCTGAATCTGAGGTTTACATGGAGGTATCACTCCAGTAAATCAGATCATGCTAGCCTGAAAGACCAGGCTAAATATACAGAACAGATTTGACCTCTGACCCAGCTCTGAAAGCTGTGTGGTATTGACCACACTAAATGTCTGATTTTAAGCAGCCAGGTTGTGCTATGATGGAAAGCCAACAATTGATGGAAAGAAGAGAACCTAAGCTTTAATTTGATGTGCAACATGTTTGATTTGAAGCAGGTTTACCAGAAATACAGGAGGATAAGGTAGAATATAAAACCTGTTGGCTGCAGGCCTTTTGAAAACAGCTGAATGTAACCATAATTCATCAGTGTGCTGCTAGCCACCAGAAGGGGTAAAATCAACAATGTTGGACTCTTTGAAAAGGTCTGAATCTGAGCTTTAAATTGAGGTGTCACTCAAGTAAATCAGATCATGCTAGCCTGAAAGACCAGGCTAAATATACAGAACAGATTTGACCTCTGACCCAGCTCTGAAAGCTGTGTGGTATTGACCACACTAAATGTGTGATTTTAAGCAGCCAGGTTGTGCTATGATGGAAAGCCAACAATTGATGGAAAGAAGAGAACCTAAGCTTTAATTTGATGTGCAACATGTTTGATTTGAAGCAGGTTTACCAGAAATACAGGAGGATAAGTTAGAATATAAAACCAGTTGGCTGCAGGCCTTTTAAAAACAGCTGAATATAACCATAATTCATCAGTGTGCTGCTAGCCACCAGAAGGTTTAAAATGAACAATGTTGGAGTCTATGAAAAGGTCTGAATCTGAGCTTTAAATTGAGGTGTCACTCCAGTAAATCAGATCATGCTAGCCTGAAAGACCAGGCTAAATATACAGAACAGATTTGACCTCTGACCCAGCTCTGAAAGCTGTGTGGTATTGACCACACTAAATGTCTGATTTTAAGCAGCCAGGTTGTGCTATGATGGAAAGCCAACAATTGATGGAAAGAAGAGAACCTAAGCTTTAATTTGATGTGCAACATGTTTGATTTGAAGCAGGTTTACCAGAAATACAGGAGGATAAGTTAGAATATAAAACCAGTTGTCTGCAGGCCTTTTAAAAACAGCTGAATATAACCATAATTCATCAGTGTGCTGCTAGCCACCAGAAGGTTTAAAATGAACAATGTTGGAGTCTATGAAAAGGTCTGAATCTGAGCTTTAAATTGAGGTGTCACTCCAGTAAATCAGATCATGCTAGCCTGAAAGACCAGGCTAAATATACAGAACAGATTTGACCTCTGACCCAGCTCTGAAAGCTGTGTGGTATTGACCACACTAAATGTCTGATTTTAAGCAGCCAGGTTGTGCTATGATGGAAAGCCAACAATTGATGGAAAGAAGAGAACCTAAGCTTTAATTTGATGTGCAACATGTTTGATTTGAAGCAGGTTTACCAGAAATACAGGAGGATAAGGTAGAATATAAAACCAGTTGGCTGCAGGCCTTTTAAAAACAGCTGAATATAACCATAATTCATCAGTGTGCTGCTAGCCACCAGAAGGTTTAAAATGAACAATGTTGGAGTCTATGAAAAGGTCTGAATCTGAGCTTTAAATTGAGGTGTCACTCCAGTAAATCAGATCATGCTAGCCTGAAAGACCAGGCTAAATATACAGAACAGATTTGACCTCTGACCCAGCTCTGAAAGCTGTGTGGTATTGACCACACTAAATGTCTGATTTTAAGCAGCCAGCTTGTGCTATGATGGAAAGCCAACAATTGTTGGAAAGAAGAGAACCTAAGCTTTAATTTGATGTGCAACATGTTTGATTTGAAGCAGGTTTACCAGAAATACAGGAGGATAAGGTAGAATATAAAACCAGTTGGCTGCAGGCCTTTTGAAAACAGCTGAATGTAACTATAATTCATCAGTGTGCTGCTAGCCACCAGAAGGTTTAAAATCAACAATGTTGGACTCTATGAAAAGGTCTGAATCTGAGGTTTACATGGAGGTATCACTCCAGTAAATCAGATCATGCTAGCCTGAAAGACCAGGCTAAATATACAGAACAGATTTGACCTCTGACCCAGCTCTGAAAGCTGTGTGGTATTGACCACACTAAATGTCTGATTTTAAGCAGCCAGGTTGTGCTATGATGGAAAGCCAACAATTGATGGAAAGAAGAGAACCTAAGCTTTAATTTGATGTGCAACATGTTTGATTTGAAGCAGGTTTACCAGAAATACAGGAGGATAAGTTAGAATATAAAACCAGTTGGCTGCAGGCCTTTTAAAAACAGCTGAATATAACCATAATTCATCAGTGTGCTGCTAGCCACCAGAAGGTTTAAAATGAACAATGTTGGAGTCTATGAAAAGGTCTGAATCTGAGCTTTAAATTGAGGTGTCACTCCAGTAAATCAGATCATGCTAGCCTGAAAGACCAGGCTAAATATACAGAACAGATTTGACCTCTGACCCAGCTCTGAAAGCTGTGTGGTATTGACCACACTAAATGTCTGATTTTAAGCAGCCAGGTTGTGCTATGATGGAAAGCCAACAATTGATGGAAAGAAGAGAACCTAAGCTTTAATTTGATGTGCAACATGTTTGATTTGAAGCAGGTTTACCAGAAATACAGGAGGATAAGGTAGAATATAAAACCTGTTGGCTGCAGGCCTTTTGAAAACAGCTGAATGTAACCATAATTCATCAGTGTGCTGCTAGCCACCAGAAGGGGTAAAATCAACAATGTTGGACTCTTTGAAAAGGTCTGAATCTGAGCTTTAAATTGAGGTGTCACTCAAGTAAATCAGATCATGCTAGCCTGAAAGACCAGGCTAAATATACAGAACAGATTTGACCTCTGACCCAGCTCTGAAAGCTGTGTGGTATTGACCACACTAAATGTGTGATTTTAAGCAGCCAGGTTGTGCTATGATGGAAAGCCAACAATTGATGGAAAGAAGAGAACCTAAGCTTTAATTTGATGTGCAACATGTTTGATTTGAAGCAGGTTTACCAGAAATACAGGAGGATAAGTTAGAATAGAAAACCAGTTGGCTGCAGGCCTTTTAAAAACAGCTGAATATAACCATAATTCATCAGTGTGCTGCTAGCCACCAGAAGGGTTAAAATGAACAATGTTGGACTCTATGAAAAGGTCTGAATCTGAGCTTTAAATTGAGGTGTCACTCCAGTAAATCAGATTATGCTAGCCTGAAAGACCAGGCTAAATATACAGAACAGATTTGACCTCTGACCCAGCTCTGAAAGCTGTGTGGTATTGACCACACTAAATGTCTGATTTTAAGCAGCCAGGTTGTGCTATGATGGAAAGCCAACAATTGATGGAAAGAAGAGAACCTAAGCTTTAATTTGATGTGCAACATGTTTGATTTGAAGCAGGTTTGCCAGAAATACAGGAGGATAAGTTAGAATATAAAACCAGTTGGCTGCAGGCCTTTTAAAAACAGCTGAATATAACCATAATTCATCAGTGTGCTGCTAGCCACCAGAAGGTTTAAAATGAACAATGTTGGAGTCTATGAAAAGGTCTGAATCTGAGCTTTAAATTGAGGTGTCACTCCAGTAAATCAGATCATGCTAGCCTGAAAGACCAGGCTAAATATACAGAACAGATTTGACCTCTGACCCAGCTCTGAAAGCTGTGTGGTATTGACCACACTAAATGTCTGATTTTAAGCAGCCAGCTTGTGCTATGATGGAAAGCCAACAATTGTTGGAAAGAAGAGAACCTAAGCTTTAATTTGATGTGCAACATGTTTGATTTGAAGCAGGTTTACCAGAAATACAGGAGGATAAGGTAGAATATAAAACCAGTTGGCTGCAGGCCTTTTGAAAACAGCTGAATGTAACTATAATTCATCAGTGTGCTGCTAGCCACCAGAAGGTTTAAAATCAACAATGTTGGACTCTATGAAAAGGTCTGAATCTGAGGTTTACATGGAGGTATCACTCCAGTAAATCAGATCATGCTAGCCTGAAAGACCAGGCTAAATATACAGAACAGATTTGACCTCTGACCCAGCTCTGAAAGCTGTGTGGTATTGACCACACTAAATGTCTGATTTTAAGCAGCCAGGTTGTGCTATGATGGAAAGCCAACAATTGATGGAAAGAAGAGAACCTAAGCTTTAATTTGATGTGCAACATGTTTGATTTGAAGCAGGTTTACCAGAAATACAGGAGGATAAGTTAGAATATAAAACCAGTTGGCTGCAGGCCTTTTGAAAACAGCTGAATGTAACCATAATTCATCAGTGTGCTGCTAGCCACCAGAAGGGGTAAACTCAACAATGTTGGACTCTATGAAAAGGTCTGAATCTGAGCTTTAAATTGAGGTGTCACTCCAGTAAATCAGATCATGCTAGCCTGAAAGACCAGGCTAAATATACAGAACAGATTTGACCTCTGACCCAGCTCTGAAAGCTGTGTGGTATTGACCACACTAAATGTCTGATTTTAAGCAGCCAGGTTGTGCTATAATGGAAAGCCAACAATTGTTGGAAAGAAGAGAACCTAAGCTTTAATTTGATGTGCAACATGTTTGATTTGAAGCAGGTTTACCAGAAATACAGGAGGATAAGTTAGAATATAAAACCAGTTGGCTGCAGGCCTTTTGAAAACAGCTGAATGTAACCATAATTCATCAGTGTGCTGCTAGCCACCAGAAGGGGTAAAATCAACAATGTTGGAGTCTATGAAAAGGTCTGAATCTGAGCTTTAAATTGAGGTGTCACTCCAGTAAATCAGATCATGCTAGCCTGAAAGACCAGGCTAAATATACAGAACAGATTTGACCTCTGACCCAGCTCTGAAAGCTGTGTGGTATTGACCACACTAAATGTCTGATTTTAAGCAGCCAGGTTGTGCTATGATGGAAAGCCAACAATTGATGGAAAGAAGAGAACCTAAGCTTTAATTTGATGTGCAACATGTTTGATTTGAAGCAGGTTTACCAGAAATACAGTAGGATAAGTTAGAATATAAAACCAGTTGGCTGCAGGCCTTTTAAAAACAGCTGAATATAACCATAATTCATCAGTGTGCTGCTAGCCACCAGAAGGTTTAAAATGAACAATGTTGGAGTCTATGAAAAGGTCTGAATCTGAGCTTTAAATTGAGGTGTCACTCCAGTAAATCAGATCATGCTAGCCTGAAAGACCAGGCTAAATATACAGAACAGATTTGACCTCTGACCCAGCTCTGAAAGCTGTGTGGTATTGACCACACTAAATGTCTGATTTTAAGCAGCCAGCTTGTGATAGGATGGAAAGCCAACAATTGTTGGAAAGAAGAGAACCTAAGCTTTAATTTGATGTGCAACATGTTTGATTTGAAGCAGGTTTACCAGAAATACAGTAGGATAAGTTAGAATATAAAACCAGTTGGCTGCAGGCCTTTTAAAAACAGCTGAATATAACCATAATTCATCAGTGTGCTGCTAGCCACCAGAAGGTTTAAAATCAACAATTTTGGACTCTATGAAAAGGTCTGAATCTGAGCTTTAAATTGAGGTGTCACTCCAGTAAATCAGATCATGCTAGCCTGAAAGACCAGGCTAAATATACAGAACAGATTTGACCTCTGACCCAGCTCTGAAAGCTGTGTGGTATTGACCACACTAAATGTCTGATTTTAAGCAGCCAGGTTGTGCTATGATGGAAAGCCAACAATTGATGGAAAGAAGAGAACCTAAGCTTTAATTTGATGTGCAACATGTTTGATTTGAAGCAGGTTTACCAGAAATACAGGAGGATAAGTTAGAATATAAAACCAGTTGGCTGCAGGCCTTTTAAAAACAGCTGAATATAACCATAATTCATCAGTGTGCTGCTAGCCACCAGAAGGTTTAAAATGAACAATGTTGGAGTCAATGAAAAGGTCTGAATCTGAGCTTTAAATTGAGGTGTCACTCCAGTAAATCAGATCATGCTAGCCTGAAAGACCAGGCTAAATATACAGAACAGATTTGACCTCTGACCCAGCTCTGAAAGCTGTGTGGTATTGACCACACTAAATGTCTGATTTTAAGCAGCCAGCTTGTGATAGGATGGAAAGCCAACAATTGTTGGAAAGAAGAGAACCTAAGCTTTAATTTGATGTGCAACATGTTTGATTTGAAGCAGGTTTACCAGAAATACAGGAGGATAAGTTAGAATATAAAACCAGTTGGCTGCAGGCCTTTTAAAAACAGCTGAATATAACCATAATTCATCAGTGTGCTGCTAGCCACCAGAAGGTTTAAAATGAACAATGTTGGAGTCTATGAAAAGGTCTGAATCTGAGCTTTAAATTGAGGTGTCACTCCAGTAAATCAGATCATGCTAGCCTGAAAGACCAGGCTAAATATACAGAACAGATTTGACCTCTGACCCAGCTCTGAAAGCTGTGTGGTATTGACCACACTAAATGTCTGATTTTAAGCAGCCAGCTTCTGATAGGATGGAAAGCCAACAATTGTTGGAAAGAAGAGAACCTAAGCTTTAATTTGATGTGCAACATGTTTGATTTGAAGCAGGTTTACCAGAAATACAGGAGGATAAGTTAGAATATAAAACCAGTTGGCTGCAGGCCTTTTGAAAACAGCTGAATGTAACCATAATTCATCAGTGTGCTGCTAGCCACCAGAAGGGGTAAACTCAACAATGTTGGACTCTATGAAAAGGTCTGAATCTGAGCTTTAAATTGAGGTGTCACTCCAGTAAATCAGATCATGCTAGCCTGAAAGACCAGGCTAAATATACAGAACAGATTTGACCTCTGACCCAGCTCTGAAAGCTGTGTGGTATTGACCACACTAAATGTCTGATTTTAAGCAGCCAGCTTCTGATAGGATGGAAAGCCAACAATTGTTGGAAAGAAGAGAACCTAAGCTTTAATTTGATGTGCAACATGTTTGATTTGAAGCAGGTTTACCAGAAATACAGGAGGATAAGTTAGAATATAAAACCAGTTGGCTGCAGGCCTTTTGAAAACAGCTGAATGTAACCATAATTCATCAGTGTGCTGCTAGCCACCAGAAGGGGTAAACTCAACAATGTTGGACTCTATGAAAAGGTCTGAATCTGAGCTTTAAATTGAGGTGTCACTCCAGTAAATCAGATCATGCTAGCCTGAAAGACCAGGCTAAATATACAGAACAGATTTGACCTCTGACCCAGCTCTGAAAGCTGTGTGGTATTGACCACACTAAATGTCTGATTTTAAGCAGCCAGGTTGTGCTATGATGGAAAGCCAACAATTGATGGAAAGAAGAGAACCTAAGCTTTAATTTGATGTGCAACATGTTTGATTTGAAGCAGGTTTACCAGAAATACAGGAGGATAAGTTAGAATATAAAACCAGTTGGCTGCAGGCCTTTTAAAAACAGCTGAATATAACCATAATTCATCAGTGTGCTGCTAGCCACCAGAAGGTTTAAAATGAACAATGTTGGAGTCTATGAAAAGGTCTGAATCTGAGCTTTAAATTGAGGTGTCACTCCAGTAAATCAGATCATGCTAGCCTGAAAGACCAGGCTAAATATACAGAACAGATTTGACCTCTGACCCAGCTCTGAAAGCTGTGTGGTATTGACCACACTAAATGTCTGATTTTAAGCAGCCAGCTTGTGCTATGATGGAAAGCCAACAATTGTTGGAAAGAAGAGAACCTAAGCTTTAATTTGATGTGCAACATGTTTGATTTGAAGCAGGTTTACCAGAAATACAGGAGGATAAGGTAGAATATAAAACCAGTTGGCTGCAGGCCTTTTGAAAACAGCTGAATGTAACTATAATTCATCAGTGTGCTGCTAGCCACCAGAAGGTTTAAAATCAACAATGTTGGACTCTATGAAAAGGTCTGAATCTGAGGTTTACATGGAGGTATCACTCCAGTAAATCAGATCATGCTAGCCTGAAAGACCAGGCTAAATATACAGAACAGATTTGACCTCTGACCCAGCTCTGAAAGCTGTGTGGTATTGACCACACTAAATGTCTGATTTTAAGCAGCCAGGTTGTGCTATGATGGAAAGCCAACAATTGATGGAAAGAAGAGAACCTAAGCTTTAATTTGATGTGCAACATGTTTGATTTGAAGCAGGTTTACCAGAAATACAGGAGGATAAGGTAGAATATAAAACCTGTTGGCTGCAGGCCTTTTGAAAACAGCTGAATGTAACCATAATTCATCAGTGTGCTGCTAGCCACCAGAAGGGGTAAAATCAACAATGTTGGACTCTTTGAAAAGGTCTGAATCTGAGCTTTAAATTGAGGTGTCACTCAAGTAAATCAGATCATGCTAGCCTGAAAGACCAGGCTAAATATACAGAACAGATTTGACCTCTGACCCAGCTCTGAAAGCTGTGTGGTATTGACCACACTAAATGTGTGATTTTAAGCAGCCAGGTTGTGCTATGATGGAAAGCCAACAATTGATGGAAAGAAGAGAACCTAAGCTTTAATTTGATGTGCAACATGTTTGATTTGAAGCAGGTTTACCAGAAATACAGGAGGATAAGTTAGAATATAAAACCAGTTGGCTGCAGGCCTTTTAAAAACAGCTGAATATAACCATAATTCATCAGTGTGCTGCTAGCCACCAGAAGGTTTAAAATGAACAATGTTGGAGTCTATGAAAAGGTCTGAATCTGAGCTTTAAATTGAGGTGTCACTCCAGTAAATCAGATCATGCTAGCCTGAAAGACCAGGCTAAATATACAGAACAGATTTGACCTCTGACCCAGCTCTGAAAGCTGTGTGGTATTGACCACACTAAATGTCTGATTTTAAGCAGCCAGGTTGTGCTATGATGGAAAGCCAACAATTGATGGAAAGAAGAGAACCTAAGCTTTAATTTGATGTGCAACATGTTTGATTTGAAGCAGGTTTACCAGAAATACAGGAGGATAAGTTAGAATATAAAACCAGTTGTCTGCAGGCCTTTTAAAAACAGCTGAATATAACCATAATTCATCAGTGTGCTGCTAGCCACCAGAAGGTTTAAAATGAACAATGTTGGAGTCTATGAAAAGGTCTGAATCTGAGCTTTAAATTGAGGTGTCACTCCAGTAAATCAGATCATGCTAGCCTGAAAGACCAGGCTAAATATACAGAACAGATTTGACCTCTGACCCAGCTCTGAAAGCTGTGTGGTATTGACCACACTAAATGTCTGATTTTAAGCAGCCAGGTTGTGCTATGATGGAAAGCCAACAATTGATGGAAAGAAGAGAACCTAAGCTTTAATTTGATGTGCAACATGTTTGATTTGAAGCAGGTTTACCAGAAATACAGGAGGATAAGGTAGAATATAAAACCAGTTGGCTGCAGGCCTTTTAAAAACAGCTGAATATAACCATAATTCATCAGTGTGCTGCTAGCCACCAGAAGGTTTAAAATGAACAATGTTGGAGTCTATGAAAAGGTCTGAATCTGAGCTTTAAATTGAGGTGTCACTCCAGTAAATCAGATCATGCTAGCCTGAAAGACCAGGCTAAATATACAGAACAGATTTGACCTCTGACCCAGCTCTGAAAGCTGTGTGGTATTGACCACACTAAATGTCTGATTTTAAGCAGCCAGCTTGTGCTATGATGGAAAGCCAACAATTGTTGGAAAGAAGAGAACCTAAGCTTTAATTTGATGTGCAACATGTTTGATTTGAAGCAGGTTTACCAGAAATACAGGAGGATAAGGTAGAATATAAAACCAGTTGGCTGCAGGCCTTTTGAAAACAGCTGAATGTAACTATAATTCATCAGTGTGCTGCTAGCCACCAGAAGGTTTAAAATCAACAATGTTGGACTCTATGAAAAGGTCTGAATCTGAGGTTTACATGGAGGTATCACTCCAGTAAATCAGATCATGCTAGCCTGAAAGACCAGGCTAAATATACAGAACAGATTTGACCTCTGACCCAGCTCTGAAAGCTGTGTGGTATTGACCACACTAAATGTCTGATTTTAAGCAGCCAGGTTGTGCTATGATGGAAAGCCAACAATTGATGGAAAGAAGAGAACCTAAGCTTTAATTTGATGTGCAACATGTTTGATTTGAAGCAGGTTTACCAGAAATACAGGAGGATAAGTTAGAATATAAAACCAGTTGGCTGCAGGCCTTTTAAAAACAGCTGAATATAACCATAATTCATCAGTGTGCTGCTAGCCACCAGAAGGTTTAAAATGAACAATGTTGGAGTCTATGAAAAGGTCTGAATCTGAGCTTTAAATTGAGGTGTCACTCCAGTAAATCAGATCATGCTAGCCTGAAAGACCAGGCTAAATATACAGAACAGATTTGACCTCTGACCCAGCTCTGAAAGCTGTGTGGTATTGACCACACTAAATGTCTGATTTTAAGCAGCCAGGTTGTGCTATGATGGAAAGCCAACAATTGATGGAAAGAAGAGAACCTAAGCTTTAATTTGATGTGCAACATGTTTGATTTGAAGCAGGTTTACCAGAAATACAGGAGGATAAGGTAGAATATAAAACCTGTTGGCTGCAGGCCTTTTGAAAACAGCTGAATGTAACCATAATTCATCAGTGTGCTGCTAGCCACCAGAAGGGGTAAAATCAACAATGTTGGACTCTTTGAAAAGGTCTGAATCTGAGCTTTAAATTGAGGTGTCACTCAAGTAAATCAGATCATGCTAGCCTGAAAGACCAGGCTAAATATACAGAACAGATTTGACCTCTGACCCAGCTCTGAAAGCTGTGTGGTATTGACCACACTAAATGTGTGATTTTAAGCAGCCAGGTTGTGCTATGATGGAAAGCCAACAATTGATGGAAAGAAGAGAACCTAAGCTTTAATTTGATGTGCAACATGTTTGATTTGAAGCAGGTTTACCAGAAATACAGGAGGATAAGTTAGAATAGAAAACCAGTTGGCTGCAGGCCTTTTAAAAACAGCTGAATATAACCATAATTCATCAGTGTGCTGCTAGCCACCAGAAGGGTTAAAATGAACAATGTTGGACTCTATGAAAAGGTCTGAATCTGAGCTTTAAATTGAGGTGTCACTCCAGTAAATCAGATTATGCTAGCCTGAAAGACCAGGCTAAATATACAGAACAGATTTGACCTCTGACCCAGCTCTGAAAGCTGTGTGGTATTGACCACACTAAATGTCTGATTTTAAGCAGCCAGGTTGTGCTATGATGGAAAGCCAACAATTGATGGAAAGAAGAGAACCTAAGCTTTAATTTGATGTGCAACATGTTTGATTTGAAGCAGGTTTGCCAGAAATACAGGAGGATAAGTTAGAATATAAAACCAGTTGGCTGCAGGCCTTTTAAAAACAGCTGAATATAACCATAATTCATCAGTGTGCTGCTAGCCACCAGAAGGTTTAAAATGAACAATGTTGGAGTCTATGAAAAGGTCTGAATCTGAGCTTTAAATTGAGGTGTCACTCCAGTAAATCAGATCATGCTAGCCTGAAAGACCAGGCTAAATATACAGAACAGATTTGACCTCTGACCCAGCTCTGAAAGCTGTGTGGTATTGACCACACTAAATGTCTGATTTTAAGCAGCCAGCTTGTGCTATGATGGAAAGCCAACAATTGTTGGAAAGAAGAGAACCTAAGCTTTAATTTGATGTGCAACATGTTTGATTTGAAGCAGGTTTACCAGAAATACAGGAGGATAAGGTAGAATATAAAACCAGTTGGCTGCAGGCCTTTTGAAAACAGCTGAATGTAACTATAATTCATCAGTGTGCTGCTAGCCACCAGAAGGTTTAAAATCAACAATGTTGGACTCTATGAAAAGGTCTGAATCTGAGGTTTACATGGAGGTATCACTCCAGTAAATCAGATCATGCTAGCCTGAAAGACCAGGCTAAATATACAGAACAGATTTGACCTCTGACCCAGCTCTGAAAGCTGTGTGGTATTGACCACACTAAATGTCTGATTTTAAGCAGCCAGGTTGTGCTATGATGGAAAGCCAACAATTGATGGAAAGAAGAGAACCTAAGCTTTAATTTGATGTGCAACATGTTTGATTTGAAGCAGGTTTACCAGAAATACAGGAGGATAAGTTAGAATATAAAACCAGTTGGCTGCAGGCCTTTTGAAAACAGCTGAATGTAACCATAATTCATCAGTGTGCTGCTAGCCACCAGAAGGGGTAAACTCAACAATGTTGGACTCTATGAAAAGGTCTGAATCTGAGCTTTAAATTGAGGTGTCACTCCAGTAAATCAGATCATGCTAGCCTGAAAGACCAGGCTAAATATACAGAACAGATTTGACCTCTGACCCAGCTCTGAAAGCTGTGTGGTATTGACCACACTAAATGTCTGATTTTAAGCAGCCAGGTTGTGCTATAATGGAAAGCCAACAATTGTTGGAAAGAAGAGAACCTAAGCTTTAATTTGATGTGCAACATGTTTGATTTGAAGCAGGTTTACCAGAAATACAGGAGGATAAGTTAGAATATAAAACCAGTTGGCTGCAGGCCTTTTGAAAACAGCTGAATGTAACCATAATTCATCAGTGTGCTGCTAGCCACCAGAAGGGGTAAAATCAACAATGTTGGACTCTATGAAAAGGTCTGAATCTGAGCTTTAAATTGAGGTGTCACTCCAGTAAATCAGATCATGCTAGCCTGAAAGACCAGGCTAAATATACAGAACAGATTTGACCTCTGACCCAGCTCTGAAAGCTGTGTGGTATTGACCACACTAAATGTCTGATTTTAAGCAGCCAGGTTGTGCTATGATGGAAAGCCAACAATTGTTGGAAAGAAGAGAACCTAAGCTTTAATTTGATGTGCAACATGTTTGATTTGAAGCAGGTTTACCAGAAATACAGTAGGATAAGTTAGAATATAAAACCAGTTGGCTGCAGGCCTTTTAAAAACAGCTGAATATAACCATAATTCATCAGTGTGCTGCTAGCCACCAGAAGGTTTAAAATGAACAATGTTGGAGTCTATGAAAAGGTCTGAATCTGAGCTTTAAATTGAGGTGTCACTCCAGTAAATCAGATCATGCTAGCCTGAAAGACCAGGCTAAATATACAGAACAGATTTGACCTCTGACCCAGCTCTGAAAGCTGTGTGGTATTGACCACACTAAATGTCTGATTTTAAGCAGCCAGCTTGTGATAGGATGGAAAGCCAACAATTGTTGGAAAGAAGAGAACCTAAGCTTTAATTTGATGTGCAACATGTTTGATTTGAAGCAGGTTTACCAGAAATACAGTAGGATAAGTTAGAATATAAAACCAGTTGGCTGCAGGCCTTTTAAAAACAGCTGAATATAACCATAATTCATCAGTGTGCTGCTAGCCACCAGAAGGTTTAAAATCAACAATGTTGGACTCTATGAAAAGGTCTGAATCTGAGCTTTAAATTGAGGTGTCACTCCAGTAAATCAGATCATGCTAGCCTGAAAGACCAGGCTAAATATACAGAACAGATTTGACCTCTGACCCAGCTCTGAAAGCTGTGTGGTATTGACCACACTAAATGTCTGATTTTAAGCAGCCAGGTTGTGCTATGATGGAAAGCCAACAATTGATGGAAAGAAGAGAACCTAAGCTTTAATTTGATGTGCAACATGTTTGATTTGAAGCAGGTTTACCAGAAATACAGGAGGATAAGTTAGAATATAAAACCAGTTGGCTGCAGGCCTTTTAAAAACAGCTGAATATAACCATAATTCATCAGTGTGCTGCTAGCCACCAGAAGGTTTAAAATGAACAATGTTGGAGTCAATGAAAAGGTCTGAATCTGAGCTTTAAATTGAGGTGTCACTCCAGTAAATCAGATCATGCTAGCCTGAAAGACCAGGCTAAATATACAGAACAGATTTGACCTCTGACCCAGCTCTGAAAGCTGTGTGGTATTGACCACACTAAATGTCTGATTTTAAGCAGCCAGCTTCTGATAGGATGGAAAGCCAACAATTGTTGGAAAGAAGAGAACCTAAGCTTTAATTTGATGTGCAACATGTTTGATTTGAAGCAGGTTTACCAGAAATACAGGAGGATAAGTTAGAATATAAAACCAGTTGGCTGCAGGCCTTTTAAAAACAGCTGAATATAACCATAATTCATCAGTGTGCTGCTAGCCACCAGAAGGTTTAAAATGAACAATGTTGGAGTCTATGAAAAGGTCTGAATCTGAGCTTTAAATTGAGGTGTCACTCCAGTAAATCAGATCATGCTAGCCTGAAAGACCAGGCTAAATATACAGAACAGATTTGACCTCTGACCCAGCTCTGAAAGCTGTGTGGTATTGACCACACTAAATGTCTGATTTTAAGCAGCCAGCTTCTGATAGGATGGAAAGCCAACAATTGTTGGAAAGAAGAGAACCTAAGCTTTAATTTGATGTGCAACATGTTTGATTTGAAGCAGGTTTACCAGAAATACAGGAGGATAAGTTAGAATATAAAACCAGTTGGCTGCAGGCCTTTTGAAAACAGCTGAATGTAACCATAATTCATCAGTGTGCTGCTAGCCACCAGAAGGGGTAAACTCAACAATGTTGGACTCTATGAAAAGGTCTGAATCTGAGCTTTAAATTGAGGTGTCACTCCAGTAAATCAGATCATGCTAGCCTGAAAGACCAGGCTAAATATACAGAACAGATTTGACCTCTGACCCAGCTCTGAAAGCTGTGTGGTATTGACCACACTAAATGTCTGATTTTAAGCAGCCAGCTTCTGATAGGATGGAAAGCCAACAATTGTTGGAAAGAAGAGAACCTAAGCTTTAATTTGATGTGCAACATGTTTGATTTGAAGCAGGTTTACCAGAAATACAGGAGGATAAGTTAGAATATAAAACCAGTTGGCTGCAGGCCTTTTGAAAACAGCTGAATGTAACCATAATTCATCAGTGTGCTGCTAGCCACCAGAAGGGGTAAACTCAACAATGTTGGACTCTATGAAAAGGTCTGAATCTGAGCTTTAAATTGAGGTGTCACTCCAGTAAATCAGATCATGCTAGCCTGAAAGACCAGGCTAAATATACAGAACAGATTTGACCTCTGACCCAGCTCTGAAAGCTGTGTGGTATTGACCACACTAAATGTCTGATTTTAAGCAGCCAGGTTGTGCTATGATGGAAAGCCAACAATTGATGGAAAGAAGAGAACCTAAGCTTTAATTTGATGTGCAACATGTTTGATTTGAAGCAGGTTTACCAGAAATACAGGAGGATAAGTTAGAATATAAAACCAGTTGGCTGCAGGCCTTTTAAAAACAGCTGAATATAACCATAATTCATCAGTGTGCTGCTAGCCACCAGAAGGTTTAAAATGAACAATGTTGGAGTCTATGAAAAGGTCTGAATCTGAGCTTTAAATTGAGGTGTCACTCCAGTAAATCAGATCATGCTAGCCTGAAAGACCAGGCTAAATATACAGAACAGATTTGACCTCTGACCCAGCTCTGAAAGCTGTGTGGTATTGACCACACTAAATGTCTGATTTTAAGCAGCCAGGTTGTGCTATGATGGAAAGCCAACAATTGTTGGAAAGAAGAGAACCTAAGCTTTAATTTGATGTGCAACATGTTTGATTTGAAGCAGGTTTACCAGAAATACAGGAGGATAAGGTAGAATATAAAACCAGTTGGCTGCAGGCCTTTTGAAAACAGCTGAATGTAACTATAATTCATCAGTGTGCTGCTAGCCACCAGAAGGTTTAAAATCAACAATGTTGGAGTCTATGAAAAGGTCTGAATCTGAGGTTTACATGGAGGTATCACTCCAGTAAATCAGATCATGCTAGCCTGAAAGACCAGGCTAAATATACAGAACAGATTTGACCTCTGACCCAGCTCTGAAAGCTGTGTTGTATTGACCACACTAAATGTCTGATTTTAAGCAGCCAGGTTGTGCTATGATGGAAAGCCAACAATTGATGGAAAGAAGAGAACCTAAGCTTTAATTTGATGTGCAACATGTTTGATTTGAAGCAGGTTTACCAGAAATACAGGAGGATAAGTTAGAATATAAAACCAGTTGGCTGCAGGCCTTTTAAAAACAGCTGAATATAACCATAATTCATCAGTGTGCTGCTAGCCACCAGAAGGTTTAAAATGAACAATGTTGGAGTCTATGAAAAGGTCTGAATCTGAGCTTTAAATTGAGGTGTCACTCCAGTAAATCAGATCATGCTAGCCTGAAAGACCAGGCTAAATATACAGAACAGATTTGACCTCTGACCCAGCTCTGAAAGCTGTGTGGTATTGACCACACTAAATGTCTGATTTTAAGAAACCAGCTTGTGATAGGATGGAAAGCCAACAATTGTTGGAAAGAAGAGAACCTAAGCTTTAATTTGATGTGCAACATGTTTGATTTGAAGCAGGTTTACCAGAAATACAGGAGGATAAGTTAGAATAGAAAACCAGTTGGCTGCAGGCCTTTTAAAAACAGTTGAATATAACCATAATTCATCAGTGTGCTGCTAGCCACCAGAAGGTTTAAAATGAACAATGTTGGAGTCTATGAAAAGGTCTGAATCTGAGCTTTAAATTGAGGTGTCACTCCAGTAAATCAGATCATGCTAGCCTGAAAGACCAGGCTAAATATACAGAACAGATTTGACCTCTGACCCAGCTCTGAAAGCTGTGTGGTATTGACCACACTAAATGTCTGATTTTAAGCAGCCAGCTTGTGATAGGATGGAAAGCCAACAATTGTTGGAAAGAAGAGAACCTAAGCTTTAATTTGATGTGCAACATGTTTGATTTGAAGCAGGTTTACCAGAAATACAGGAGGATAAGGTAGAATATAAAACCTGTTGGCTGCAGGCCTTTTGAAAACAGCTGAATGTAACCATAATTCATCAGTGTGCTGCTAGCCACCAGAAGGGGTAAAATCAACAATGTTGGACTCTATGAAAAGGTCTGAATCTGAGGTTTACATGGAGGTATCACTCCAGTAAATCAGATCATGCTAGCCTGAAAGACCAGGCTAAATATACAGAACAGATTTGACCTCTGACCCAGCTCTGAAAGCTGTGTGGTATTGACCACACTAAATGTCTGATTTTAAGCAGCCAGGTTGTGCTATGATGGAAAGCCAACACTTGATGGAAAGAAGAGAACCTAAGCTTTAATTTGATGTGCAACATGTTTGATTTGAAGCAGGTTTACCAGAAATACAGGAGGATAAGTTAGAATATAAAACCAGTTGGCTGCAGGCCTTTTAAAAACAGCTGAATATAACCATAATTCATCAGTGTGCTGCTAGCCACCAGAAGGTTTAAAATGAACAATGTTGGAGTCTATGAAAAGGTCTGAATCTGAGCTTTAAATTGAGGTGTCACTCCAGTAAATCAGATCATGCTAGCCTGAAAGACCAGGCTAAATATACAGAACAGATTTGACCTCTGACCCAGCTCTGAAAGCTGTGTGGTATTGACCACACTAAATGTCTGATTTTAAGCAGCCAGCTTGTGATAGGATGGAAAGCCAACAATTGATGGAAAGAAGAGAACCTAAGCTTTAATTTGATGTGCAACATGTTTGATTTGAAGCAGGTTTACCAGAAATACAGGAGGATAAGGTAGAATATAAATCCAGTTGGCTGCAGGCCTTTTGAAAACAGCTGAATGTAACCATAATTCATCAGTGTGCTGCTAGCCACCAGAAGGGGTAAAATCAACAATGTTGGACTCTATGAAAAGGTCTGAATCTGAGCTTTAAATTGAGGTGTCACTCCAGTAAATCAGATCATGCTAGCCTGAAAGACCAGGCTAAATATACAGAACAGATTTGACCTCTGACCCAGCTCTGAAAGCTGTGTGGTATTGACCACACTAAATGTCTGATTTTAAGCAGCCAGGTTGTGCTATGATGGAAAGCCAACAATTGATGGAAAGAAGAGAACCTAAGCTTTAATTTGATGTGCAACATGTTTGATTTGAAGCAGGTTTACCAGAAATACAGGAGGATAAGTTAGAATATAAAACCAGTTGGCTGCAGGCCTTTTAAGAACAGCTGAATATAACCATAATTCATCAGTGTGCTGCTAGCCACCAGAAGGTTTAAAATGAACAATGTTGGAGTCTATGAAAAGGTCTGAATCTGAGCTTTAAATTGAGGTGTCACTCCAGTAAATCAGATCATGCTAGCCTGAAAGACCAGGCTAAATATACAGAACAGATTTGACCTCTGACCCAGCTCTGAAAGCTGTGTGGTATTGACCACACTAAATGTCTGATTTTAAGCAGCCAGGTTGTGCTATGATGGAAAGCCAACAATTGATGGAAAGAAGAGAACCTAAGCTTTAATTTGATGTGCAACATGTTTGATTTGAAGCAGGTTTACCAGAAATACAGGAGGATAAGTTAGAATAGAAAACCAGTTGGCTGCAGGCCTTTTAAAAACAGTTGAATATAACCATAATTCATCAGTGTGCTGCTAGCCACCAGAAGGTTTAAAATGAACAATGTTGGAGTCTATGAAAAGGTCTGAATCTGAGCTTTAAATTGAGGTGTCACTCCAGTAAATCAGATCATGCTAGCCTGAAAGACCAGGCTAAATATACAGAACAGATTTGACCTCTGACCCAGCTCTGAAAGCTGTGTGGTATTGACCACACTAAATGTCTGATTTTAAGCAGCCAGCTTGTGATAGGATGGAAAGCCAACAATTGTTGGAAAGAAGAGAACCTAAGCTTTAATTTGATGTGCAACATGTTTGATTTGAAGCAGGTTTACCAGAAATACAGGAGGATAAGGTAGAATATAAAACCTGTTGGCTGCAGGCCTTTTGAAAACAGCTGAATGTAACCATAATTCATCAGTGTGCTGCTAGCCACCAGAAGGGGTAAAATCAACAATGTTGGACTCTATGAAAAGGTCTGAATCTGAGGTTTACATGGAGGTATCACTCCAGTAAATCAGATCATGCTAGCCTGAAAGACCAGGCTAAATATACAGAACAGATTTGACCTCTGACCCAGCTCTGAAAGCTGTGTGGTATTGACCACACTAAATGTCTGATTTTAAGCAGCCAGGTTGTGCTATGATGGAAAGCCAACACTTGATGGAAAGAAGAGAACCTAAGCTTTAATTTGATGTGCAACATGTTTGATTTGAAGCAGGTTTACCAGAAATACAGGAGGATAAGTTAGAATATAAAACCAGTTGGCTGCAGGCCTTTTAAAAACAGCTGAATATAACCATAATTCATCAGTGTGCTGCTAGCCACCAGAAGGTTTAAAATGAACAATGTTGGAGTCTATGAAAAGGTCTGAATCTGAGCTTTAAATTGAGGTGTCACTCCAGTAAATCAGATCATGCTAGCCTGAAAGACCAGGCTAAATATACAGAACAGATTTGACCTCTGACCCAGCTCTGAAAGCTGTGTGGTATTGACCACACTAAATGTCTGATTTTAAGCAGCCAGCTTGTGATAGGATGGAAAGCCAACAATTGATGGAAAGAAGAGAACCTAAGCTTTAATTTGATGTGCAACATGTTTGATTTGAAGCAGGTTTACCAGAAATACAGGAGGATAAGGTAGAATATAAATCCAGTTGGCTGCAGGCCTTTTGAAAACAGCTGAATGTAACCATAATTCATCAGTGTGCTGCTAGCCACCAGAAGGGGTAAAATCAACAATGTTGGACTCTATGAAAAGGTCTGAATCTGAGCTTTAAATTGAGGTGTCACTCCAGTAAATCAGATCATGCTAGCCTGAAAGACCAGGCTAAATATACAGAACAGATTTGACCTCTGACCCAGCTCTGAAAGCTGTGTGGTATTGACCACACTAAATGTCTGATTTTAAGCAGCCAGGTTGTGCTATGATGGAAAGCCAACAATTGATGGAAAGAAGAGAACCTAAGCTTTAATTTGATGTGCAACATGTTTGATTTGAAGCAGGTTTACCAGAAATACAGGAGGATAAGTTAGAATATAAAACCAGTTGGCTGCAGGCCTTTTAAGAACAGCTGAATATAACCATAATTCATCAGTGTGCTGCTAGCCACCAGAAGGTTTAAAATGAACAATGTTGGAGTCTATGAAAAGGTCTGAATCTGAGCTTTAAATTGAGGTGTCACTCCAGTAAATCAGATCATGCTAGCCTGAAAGACCAGGCTAAATATACAGAACAGATTTGACCTCTGACCCAGCTCTGAAAGCTGTGTGGTATTGACCACACTAAATGTCTGATTTTAAGCAGCCAGGTTGTGCTATGATGGAAAGCCAACAATTGATGGAAAGAAGAGAACCTAAGCTTTAATTTGATGTGCAACATGTTTGATTTGAAGCAGGTTTACCAGAAATACACGAGGATAAGGTAGAATATAAAACCTGTTGGCTGCAGGCCTTTTGAAAACAGCTGAATGTAACCATAATTCATCAGTGTGCTGCTAGCCACCAGAAGGGTTAAAATCAACAATGTTGGACTCTATGAAAAGGTCTGAATCTGAGCTTTAAATTGAGGTGTCACTCAAGTAAATCAGATCATGCTAGCCTGAAAGACCAGGCTAAATATACAGAACAGATTTGACCTCTGACCCAGCTCTGAAAGCTGTGTGGTATTGACCACACTAAATGTCTGATTTTAAGCAGCCAGGTTGTGCTATGATGGAAAGCCAACAATTGATGGAAAGAAGAGAACCTAAGCTTTAATTTGATGTGCAACATGTTTGATTTGAAGCAGGTTTACCAGAAATACAGGAGGATAAGTTAGAATATAAAACCAGTTGGCTGCAGGCCTTTTAAAAACAGCTGAATATAACTATAATTCATCAGTGTGCTGCTAGCCACCAGAAGGTTTAAAATCAACAATGTTGGAGTCTATGAAAAGGTCTGAATCTGAGGTTTACATGGAGGTATCACTCCAGTAAATCAGATCATGCTAGCCTGAAAGACCAGGCTAAATATACAGAACAGATTTGACCTCTGACCCAGCTCTGAAAGCTGTGTGGTATTGACCACACTAAATGTCTGATTTTAAGCAGCTAGGTTGTGCTATGATGGAAAGCCAACAATTGATGGAAAGAAGAGAACCTAAGCTTTAATTTGATGTGCAACATGTTTGATTTGAAGCAGGTTTACCAGAAATACAGGAGGATAAGTTAGAATATAAAACCAGTTGGCTGCAGGCCTTTTAAAAACAGCTGAATATAACCATAATTCATCAGTGTGCTGCTAGCCACCAGAAGGTTTAAAATGAACAATGTTGGAGTCTATGAAAAGGTCTGAATCTGAGCTTTAAATTGAGGTGTCACTCCAGTAAATCAGATCATGCTAGCCTGAAAGACCAGGCTAAATATACAGAACAGATTTGACCTCTGACCCAGCTCTGAAAGCTGTGTGGTATTGACCACACTAAATGTCTGATTTTAAGCAGCCAGGTTGTGCTATGATGGAAAGCCAACAATTGATGGAAAGAAGAGAACCTAAGCTTTAATTTGATGTGCAACATGTTTGATTTGAAGCAGGTTTACCAGAAATACAGGAGGATAAGGTAGAATATAAAACCTGTTGGCTGCAGGCCTTTTGAAAACAGCTGAATGTAACCATAATTCATCAGTGTGCTGCTAGCCACCAGAAGGTTTAAAATCAACAATGTTGGACTCTATGAAAAGGTCTGAATCTGAGCTTTAAATTGAGGTGTCACTCCAGTAAATCAGATCATGCTAGCCTGAAAGACCAGGCTAAATATACAGAACAGATTTGACCTCTGACCCAGCTCTGAAAGCTGTGTGGTATTGACCACACTAAATGTCTGATTTTAAGCAGCCAGGTTGTGCTATGATGGAAAGCCAACAATTGATGGAAAGAAGAGAACCTAAGCTTTAATTTGATGTGCAACATGTTTGATTTGAAGCAGGTTTACCAGAAATACAGGAGGATAAGTTAGAATATAAAACCAGTTGGCTGCAGGCCTTTTAAAAACAGCTGAATATAACCATAATTCATCAGTGTGCTGCTAGCCACTAGAAGGTTTAAAATGAACAATGTTGGAGTCTATGAAAAGGTCTGAATCTGAGCTTTAAATTGAGGTGTCACTCCAGTAAATCAGATCATGCTAGCCTGAAAGACCAGGCTAAATATACAGAACAGATTTGACCTCTGACCCAGCTCTGAAAGCTGTGTGGTATTGACCACACTAAATGTCTGATTTTAAGCAGCCAGCTTGTGCTATGATGGAAAGCCAACAATTGTTGGAAAGAAGAGAACCTAAGCTTTAATTTGATGTGCAACATGTTTGATTTGAAGCAGGTTTACCAGAAATACAGGAGGATAAGGTAGAATATAAAACCAGTTGGCTGCAGGCCTTTTGAAAACAGCTGAATGTAACTATAATTCATCAGTGTGCTGCTAGCCACCAGAAGGTTTAAAATCAACAATGTTGGACTCTATGAAAAGGTCTGAATCTGAGGTTTACATGGAGGTATCACTCCAGTAAATCAGATCATGCTAGCCTGAAAGACCAGGCTAAATATACAGAACAGATTTGACCTCTGACCCAGCTCTGAAAGCTGTGTGGTATTGACCACACTAAATGTCTGATTTTAAGCAGCCAGGTTGTGCTATGATGGAAAGCCAACACTTGATGGAAAGAAGAGAACCTAAGCTTTAATTTGATGTGCAACATGTTTGATTTGAAGCAGGTTTACCAGAAATACAGGAGGATAAGTTAGAATATAAAACCAGTTGGCTGCAGGCCTTTTAAAAACAGCTGAATATAACCATAATTCATCAGTGTGCTGCTAGCCACCAGAAGGTTTAAAATGAACAATGTTGGAGTCTATGAAAAGGTCTGAATCTGAGCTTTAAATTGAGGTGTCACTCCAGTAAATCAGATCATGCTAGCCTGAAAGACCAGGCTAAATATACAGAACAGATTTGACCTCTGACCCAGCTCTGAAAGCTGTGTGGTATTGACCACACTAAATGTCTGATTTTAAGCAGCCAGCTTGTGATAGGATGGAAAGCCAACAATTGATGGAAAGAAGAGAACCTAAGCTTTAATTTGATGTGCAACATGTTTGATTTGAAGCAGGTTTACCAGAAATACAGGAGGATAAGGTAGAATATAAATCCAGTTGGCTGCAGGCCTTTTGAAAACAGCTGAATGTAACCATAATTCATCAGTGTGCTGCTAGCCACCAGAAGGGGTAAAATCAACAATGTTGGACTCTATGAAAAGGTCTGAATCTGAGCTTTAAATTGAGGTGTCACTCCAGTAAATCAGATCATGCTAGCCTGAAAGACCAGGCTAAATATACAGAACAGATTTGACCTCTGACCCAGCTCTGAAAGCTGTGTGGTATTGACCACACTAAATGTCTGATTTTAAGCAGCCAGGTTGTGCTATGATGGAAAGCCAACAATTGATGGAAAGAAGAGAACCTAAGCTTTAATTTGATGTGCAACATGTTTGATTTGAAGCAGGTTTACCAGAAATACAGGAGGATAAGTTAGAATATAAAACCAGTTGGCTGCAGGCCTTTTAAGAACAGCTGAATATAACCATAATTCATCAGTGTGCTGCTAGCCACCAGAAGGTTTAAAATGAACAATGTTGGAGTCTATGAAAAGGTCTGAATCTGAGCTTTAAATTGAGGTGTCACTCCAGTAAATCAGATCATGCTAGCCTGAAAGACCAGGCTAAATATACAGAACAGATTTGACCTCTGACCCAGCTCTGAAAGCTGTGTGGTATTGACCACACTAAATGTCTGATTTTAAGCAGCCAGGTTGTGCTATGATGGAAAGCCAACAATTGATGGAAAGAAGAGAACCTAAGCTTTAATTTGATGTGCAACATGTTTGATTTGAAGCAGGTTTACCAGAAATACAGGAGGATAAGGTAGAATATAAAACCTGTTGGCTGCAGGCCTTTTGAAAACAGCTGAATGTAACCATAATTCATCAGTGTGCTGCTAGCCACCAGAAGGGTTAAAATCAACAATGTTGGACTCTATGAAAAGGTCTGAATCTGAGCTTTAAATTGAGGTGTCACTCAAGTAAATCAGATCATGCTAGCCTGAAAGACCAGGCTAAATATACAGAACAGATTTGACCTCTGACCCAGCTCTGAAAGCTGTGTGGTATTGACCACACTAAATGTCTGATTTTAAGCAGCCAGGTTGTGCTATGATGGAAAGCCAACAATTGATGGAAAGAAGAGAACCTAAGCTTTAATTTGATGTGCAACATGTTTGATTTGAAGCAGGTTTACCAGAAATACAGGAGGATAAGTTAGAATATAAAACCAGTTGGCTGCAGGCCTTTTAAAAACAGCTGAATATAACTATAATTCATCAGTGTGCTGCTAGCCACCAGAAGGTTTAAAATCAACAATGTTGGAGTCTATGAAAAGGTCTGAATCTGAGGTTTACATGGAGGTATCACTCCAGTAAATCAGATCATGCTAGCCTGAAAGACCAGGCTAAATATACAGAACAGATTTGACCTCTGACCCAGCTCTGAAAGCTGTGTGGTATTGACCACACTAAATGTCTGATTTTAAGCAGCTAGGTTGTGCTATGATGGAAAGCCAACAATTGATGGAAAGAAGAGAACCTAAGCTTTAATTTGATGTGCAACATGTTTGATTTGAAGCAGGTTTACCAGAAATACAGGAGGATAAGTTAGAATATAAAACCAGTTGGCTGCAGGCCTTTTAAAAACAGCTGAATATAACCATAATTCATCAGTGTGCTGCTAGCCACCAGAAGGTTTAAAATGAACAATGTTGGAGTCTATGAAAAGGTCTGAATCTGAGCTTTAAATTGAGGTGTCACTCCAGTAAATCAGATCATGCTAGCCTGAAAGACCAGGCTAAATATACAGAACAGATTTGACCTCTGACCCAGCTCTGAAAGCTGTGTGGTATTGACCACACTAAATGTCTGATTTTAAGCAGCCAGGTTGTGCTATGATGGAAAGCCAACAATTGATGGAAAGAAGAGAACCTAAGCTTTAATTTGATGTGCAACATGTTTGATTTGAAGCAGGTTTACCAGAAATACAGGAGGATAAGGTAGAATATAAAACCTGTTGGCTGCAGGCCTTTTGAAAACAGCTGAATGTAACCATAATTCATCAGTGTGCTGCTAGCCACCAGAAGGTTTAAAATCAACAATGTTGGACTCTATGAAAAGGTCTGAATCTGAGCTTTAAATTGAGGTGTCACTCCAGTAAATCAGATCATGCTAGCCTGAAAGACCAGGCTAAATATACAGAACAGATTTGACCTCTGACCCAGCTCTGAAAGCTGTGTGGTATTGACCACACTAAATGTCTGATTTTAAGCAGCCAGGTTGTGCTATGATGGAAAGCCAACAATTGATGGAAAGAAGAGAACCTAAGCTTTAATTTGATGTGCAACATGTTTGATTTGAAGCAGGTTTACCAGAAATACAGGAGGATAAGTTAGAATATAAAACCAGTTGGCTGCAGGCCTTTTAAAAACAGCTGAATATAACCATAATTCATCAGTGTGCTGCTAGCCACTAGAAGGTTTAAAATGAACAATGTTGGAGTCTATGAAAAGGTCTGAATCTGAGCTTTAAATTGAGGTGTCACTCCAGTAAATCAGATCATGCTAGCCTGAAAGACCAGGCTAAATATACAGAACAGATTTGACCTCTGACCCAGCTCTGAAAGCTGTGTGGTATTGACCACACTAAATGTCTGATTTTAAGCAGCCAGCTTGTGCTATGATGGAAAGCCAACAATTGTTGGAAAGAAGAGAACCTAAGCTTTAATTTGATGTGCAACATGTTTGATTTGAAGCAGGTTTACCAGAAATACAGGAGGATAAGGTAGAATATAAAACCAGTTGGCTGCAGGCCTTTTGAAAACAGCTGAATGTAACTATAATTCATCAGTGTGCTGCTAGCCACCAGAAGGTTTAAAATCAACAATGTTGGACTCTATGAAAAGGTCTGAATCTGAGGTTTACATGGAGGTATCACTCCAGTAAATCAGATCATGCTAGCCTGAAAGACCAGGCTAAATATACAGAACAGATTTGACCTCTGACCCAGCTCTGAAAGCTGTGTGGTATTGACCACACTAAATGTCTGATTTTAAGCAGCCAGGTTGTGCTATGATGGAAAGCCAACACTTGATGGAAAGAAGAGAACCTAAGCTTTAATTTGATGTGCAACATGTTTGATTTGAAGCAGGTTTACCAGAAATACAGGAGGATAAGTTAGAATATAAAACCAGTTGGCTGCAGGCCTTTTAAAAACAGCTGAATATAACCATAATTCATCAGTGTGCTGCTAGCCACCAGAAGGTTTAAAATGAACAATGTTGGAGTCTATGAAAAGGTCTGAATCTGAGCTTTAAATTGAGGTGTCACTCCAGTAAATCAGATCATGCTAGCCTGAAAGACCAGGCTAAATATACAGAACAGATTTGACCTCTGACCCAGCTCTGAAAGCTGTGTGGTATTGACCACACTAAATGTCTGATTTTAAGCAGCCAGCTTGTGATAGGATGGAAAGCCAACAATTGATGGAAAGAAGAGAACCTAAGCTTTAATTTGATGTGCAACATGTTTGATTTGAAGCAGGTTTACCAGAAATACAGGAGGATAAGGTAGAATATAAATCCAGTTGGCTGCAGGCCTTTTGAAAACAGCTGAATGTAACCATAATTCATCAGTGTGCTGCTAGCCACCAGAAGGGGTAAAATCAACAATGTTGGACTCTATGAAAAGGTCTGAATCTGAGCTTTAAATTGAGGTGTCACTCCAGTAAATCAGATCATGCTAGCCTGAAAGACCAGGCTAAATATACAGAACAGATTTGACCTCTGACCCAGCTCTGAAAGCTGTGTGGTATTGACCACACTAAATGTCTGATTTTAAGCAGCCAGGTTGTGCTATGATGGAAAGCCAACAATTGATGGAAAGAAGAGAACCTAAGCTTTAATTTGATGTGCAACATGTTTGATTTGAAGCAGGTTTACCAGAAATACAGGAGGATAAGTTAGAATATAAAACCAGTTGGCTGCAGGCCTTTTAAGAACAGCTGAATATAACCATAATTCATCAGTGTGCTGCTAGCCACCAGAAGGTTTAAAATGAACAATGTTGGAGTCTATGAAAAGGTCTGAATCTGAGCTTTAAATTGAGGTGTCACTCCAGTAAATCAGATCATGCTAGCCTGAAAGACCAGGCTAAATATACAGAACAGATTTGACCTCTGACCCAGCTCTGAAAGCTGTGTGGTATTGACCACACTAAATGTCTGATTTTAAGCAGCCAGGTTGTGCTATGATGGAAAGCCAACAATTGATGGAAAGAAGAGAACCTAAGCTTTAATTTGATGTGCAACATGTTTGATTTGAAGCAGGTTTACCAGAAATACAGGAGGATAAGGTAGAATATAAAACCTGTTGGCTGCAGGCCTTTTGAAAACAGCTGAATGTAACCATAATTCATCAGTGTGCTGCTAGCCACCAGAAGGGTTAAAATCAACAATGTTGGACTCTATGAAAAGGTCTGAATCTGAGCTTTAAATTGAGGTGTCACTCAAGTAAATCAGATCATGCTAGCCTGAAAGACCAGGCTAAATATACAGAACAGATTTGACCTCTGACCCAGCTCTGAAAGCTGTGTGGTATTGACCACACTAAATGTCTGATTTTAAGCAGCCAGGTTGTGCTATGATGGAAAGCCAACAATTGATGGAAAGAAGAGAACCTAAGCTTTAATTTGATGTGCAACATGTTTGATTTGAAGCAGGTTTACCAGAAATACAGGAGGATAAGTTAGAATATAAAACCAGTTGGCTGCAGGCCTTTTAAAAACAGCTGAATATAACTATAATTCATCAGTGTGCTGCTAGCCACCAGAAGGTTTAAAATCAACAATGTTGGAGTCTATGAAAAGGTCTGAATCTGAGGTTTACATGGAGGTATCACTCCAGTAAATCAGATCATGCTAGCCTGAAAGACCAGGCTAAATATACAGAACAGATTTGACCTCTGACCCAGCTCTGAAAGCTGTGTGGTATTGACCACACTAAATGTCTGATTTTAAGCAGCTAGGTTGTGCTATGATGGAAAGCCAACAATTGATGGAAAGAAGAGAACCTAAGCTTTAATTTGATGTGCAACATGTTTGATTTGAAGCAGGTTTACCAGAAATACAGGAGGATAAGTTAGAATATAAAACCAGTTGGCTGCAGGCCTTTTAAAAACAGCTGAATATAACCATAATTCATCAGTGTGCTGCTAGCCACCAGAAGGTTTAAAATGAACAATGTTGGAGTCTATGAAAAGGTCTGAATCTGAGCTTTAAATTGAGGTGTCACTCCAGTAAATCAGATCATGCTAGCCTGAAAGACCAGGCTAAATATACAGAACAGATTTGACCTCTGACCCAGCTCTGAAAGCTGTGTGGTATTGACCACACTAAATGTCTGATTTTAAGAAACCAGCTTGTGATAGGATGGAAAGCCAACAATTGTTGGAAAGAAGAGAACCTAAGCTTTAATTTGATGTGCAACATGTTTGATTTGAAGCAGGTTTACCAGAAATACAGGAGGATAAGGTAGAATATAAAACCAGTTGGCTGCAGGCCTTTTGAAAACAGCTGAATGTAACTATAATTCATCAGTGTGCTGCTAGCCACCAGAAGGTTTAAAATCAACAATGTTGGACTCTATGAAAAGGTCTGAATCTGAGGTTTACATGGAGGTATCACTCCAGTAAATCAGATCATGCTAGCCTGAAAGACCAGGCTAAATATACAGAACAGATTTGACCTCTGACCCAGCTCTGAAAGCTGTGTGGTATTGACCACACTAAATGTCTGATTTTAAGCAGCCAGGTTGTGCTATGATGGAAAGCCAACAATTGATGGAAAGAAGAGAACCTAAGCTTTAATTTGATGTGCAACATGTTTGATTTGAAGCAGGTTTACCAGAAATACAGGAGGATAAGTTAGAATATAAAACCAGTTGGCTGCAGGCCTTTTAAAAACAGCTGAATATAACCATAATTCATCAGTGTGCTGCTAGCCACCAGAAGGTTTAAAATGAACAATGTTGGAGTCTATGAAAAGGTCTGAATCTGAGCTTTAAATTGAGGTGTCACTCCAGTAAATCAGATCATGCTAGCCTGAAAGACCAGGCTAAATATACAGAACAGATTTGACCTCTGACCCAGCTCTGAAAGCTGTGTGGTATTGACCACACTAAATGTCTGATTTTAAGCAGCCAGCTTGTGATAGGATGGAAAGCCAACAATTGATGGAAAGAAGAGAACCTAAGCTTTAATTTGATGTGCAACATGTTTGATTTGAAGCAGGTTTACCAGAAATACAGGAGGATAAGGTAGAATATAAATCCAGTTGGCTGCAGGCCTTTTGAAAACAGCTGAATGTAACCATAATTCATCAGTGTGCTGCTAGCCACCAGAAGGGGTAAAATCAACAATGTTGGACTCTATGAAAAGGTCTGAATCTGAGCTTTAAATTGAGGTGTCACTCCAGTAAATCAGATCATGCTAGCCTGAAAGACCAGGCTAAATATACAGAACAGATTTGACCTCTGACCCAGCTCTGAAAGCTGTGTGGTATTGACCACACTAAATGTCTGATTTTAAGCAGCCAGGTTGTGCTATGATGGAAAGCCAACAATTGATGGAAAGAAGAGAACCTAAGCTTTAATTTGATGTGCAACATGTTTGATTTGAAGCAGGTTTACCAGAAATACAGGAGGATAAGTTAGAATATAAAACCAGTTGGCTGCAGGCCTTTTAAAAACAGCTGAATATAACCATAATTCATCAGTGTGCTGCTAGCCACCAGAAGGTTTAAAATGAACAATGTTGGAGTCTATGAAAAGGTCTGAATCTGAGCTTTAAATTGAGGTGTCACTCCAGTAAATCAGATCATGCTAGCCTGAAAGACCAGGCTAAATATACAGAACAGATTTGACCTCTGACCCAGCTCTGAAAGCTGTGTGGTATTGACCACACTAAATGTCTGATTTTAAGCAGCCAGCTTGTGATAGGATGGAAAGCCAACAATTGATGGAAAGAAGAGAACCTAAGCTTTAATTTGATGTGCAACATGTTTGATTTGAAGCAGGTTTACCAGAAATACAGGAGGATAAGGTAGAATATAAATCCAGTTGGCTGCAGGCCTTTTGAAAACAGCTGAATGTAACCATAATTCATCAGTGTGCTGCTAGCCACCAGAAGGGGTAAAATCAACAATGTTGGACTCTATGAAAAGGTCTGAATCTGAGCTTTAAATTGAGGTGTCACTCCAGTAAATCAGATCATGCTAGCCTGAAAGACCAGGCTAAATATACAGAACAGATTTGACCTCTGACCCAGCTCTGAAAGCTGTGTGGTATTGACCACACTAAATGTCTGATTTTAAGCAGCCAGGTTGTGCTATGATGGAAAGCCAACAATTGATGGAAAGAAGAGAACCTAAGCTTTAATTTGATGTGCAACATGTTTGATTTGAAGCAGGTTTACCAGAAATACAGGAGGATAAGTTAGAATATAAAACCAGTTGGCTGCAGGCCTTTTAAGAACAGCTGAATATAACCATAATTCATCAGTGTGCTGCTAGCCACCAGAAGGTTTAAAATGAACAATGTTGGAGTCTATGAAAAGGTCTGAATCTGAGCTTTAAATTGAGGTGTCACTCCAGTAAATCAGATCATGCTAGCCTGAAAGACCAGGCTAAATATACAGAACAGATTTGACCTCTGACCCAGCTCTGAAAGCTGTGTGGTATTGACCACACTAAATGTCTGATTTTAAGCAGCCAGGTTGTGCTATGATGGAAAGCCAACAATTGATGGAAAGAAGAGAACCTAAGCTTTAATTTGATGTGCAACATGTTTGATTTGAAGCAGGTTTACCAGAAATACAGGAGGATAAGGTAGAATATAAAACCTGTTGGCTGCAGGCCTTTTGAAAACAGCTGAATGTAACCATAATTCATCAGTGTGCTGCTAGCCACCAGAAGGGTTAAAATCAACAATGTTGGACTCTATGAAAAGGTCTGAATCTGAGCTTTAAATTGAGGTGTCACTCCAGTAAATCAGATCATGCTAGCCTGAAAGACCAGGCTAAATATACAGAACAGATTTGACCTCTGACCCAGCTCTGAAAGCTGTGTGGTATTGACCACACTAAATGTCTGATTTTAAGCAGCCAGGTTGTGCTATGATGGAAAGCCAACAATTGATGGAAAGAAGAGAACCTAAGCTTTAATTTGATGTGCAACATGTTTGATTTGAAGCAGGTTTACCAGAAATACAGGAGGATAAGGTAGAATATAAAACCTGTTGGCTGCAGGCCTTTTGAAAACAGCTGAATGTAACCATAATTCATCAGTGTGCTGCTAGCCACCAGAAGGGTTAAAATCAACAATGTTGGACTCTATGAAAAGGTCTGAATCTGAGCTTTAAATTGAGGTGTCACTCAAGTAAATCAGATCATGCTAGCCTGAAAGACCAGGCTAAATATACAGAACAGATTTGACCTCTGACCCAGCTCTGAAAGCTGTGTGGTATTGACCACACTAAATGTCTGATTTTAAGCAGCCAGGTTGTGCTATGATGGAAAGCCAACAATTGATGGAAAGAAGAGAACCTAAGCTTTAATTTGATGTGCAACATGTTTGATTTGAAGCAGGTTTACCAGAAATACAGGAGGATAAGTTAGAATATAAAACCAGTTGGCTGCAGGCCTTTTAAAAACAGCTGAATATAACTATAATTCATCAGTGTGCTGCTAGCCACCAGAAGGTTTAAAATCAACAATGTTGGAGTCTATGAAAAGGTCTGAATCTGAGGTTTACATGGAGGTATCACTCCAGTAAATCAGATCATGCTAGCCTGAAAGACCAGGCTAAATATACAGAACAGATTTGACCTCTGACCCAGCTCTGAAAGCTGTGTGGTATTGACCACACTAAATGTCTGATTTTAAGCAGCTAGGTTGTGCTATGATGGAAAGCCAACAATTGATGGAAAGAAGAGAACCTAAGCTTTAATTTGATGTGCAACATGTTTGATTTGAAGCAGGTTTACCAGAAATACAGGAGGATAAGTTAGAATATAAAACCAGTTGGCTGCAGGCCTTTTAAAAACAGCTGAATATAACCATAATTCATCAGTGTGCTGCTAGCCACCAGAAGGTTTAAAATGAACAATGTTGGAGTCTATGAAAAGGTCTGAATCTGAGCTTTAAATTGAGGTGTCACTCCAGTAAATCAGATCATGCTAGCCTGAAAGACCAGGCTAAATATACAGAACAGATTTGACCTCTGACCCAGCTCTGAAAGCTGTGTGGTATTGACCACACTAAATGTCTGATTTTAAGAAACCAGCTTGTGATAGGATGGAAAGCCAACAATTGTTGGAAAGAAGAGAACCTAAGCTTTAATTTGATGTGCAACATGTTTGATTTGAAGCAGGTTTACCAGAAATACAGGAGGATAAGGTAGAATATAAAACCAGTTGGCTGCAGGCCTTTTGAAAACAGCTGAATGTAACTATAATTCATCAGTGTGCTGCTAGCCACCAGAAGGTTTAAAATCAACAATGTTGGACTCTATGAAAAGGTCTGAATCTGAGGTTTACATGGAGGTATCACTCCAGTAAATCAGATCATGCTAGCCTGAAAGACCAGGCTAAATATACAGAACAGATTTGACCTCTGACCCAGCTCTGAAAGCTGTGTGGTATTGACCACACTAAATGTCTGATTTTAAGCAGCCAGGTTGTGCTATGATGGAAAGCCAACAATTGATGGAAAGAAGAGAACCTAAGCTTTAATTTGATGTGCAACATGTTTGATTTGAAGCAGGTTTACCAGAAATACAGGAGGATAAGTTAGAATATAAAACCAGTTGGCTGCAGGCCTTTTAAAAACAGCTGAATATAACCATAATTCATCAGTGTGCTGCTAGCCACCAGAAGGTTTAAAATGAACAATGTTGGAGTCTATGAAAAGGTCTGAATCTGAGCTTTAAATTGAGGTGTCACTCCAGTAAATCAGATCATGCTAGCCTGAAAGACCAGGCTAAATATACAGAACAGATTTGACCTCTGACCCAGCTCTGAAAGCTGTGTGGTATTGACCACACTAAATGTCTGATTTTAAGCAGCCAGCTTGTGATAGGATGGAAAGCCAACAATTGATGGAAAGAAGAGAACCTAAGCTTTAATTTGATGTGCAACATGTTTGATTTGAAGCAGGTTTACCAGAAATACAGGAGGATAAGGTAGAATATAAATCCAGTTGGCTGCAGGCCTTTTGAAAACAGCTGAATGTAACCATAATTCATCAGTGTGCTGCTAGCCACCAGAAGGGGTAAAATCAACAATGTTGGACTCTATGAAAAGGTCTGAATCTGAGCTTTAAATTGAGGTGTCACTCCAGTAAATCAGATCATGCTAGCCTGAAAGACCAGGCTAAATATACAGAACAGATTTGACCTCTGACCCAGCTCTGAAAGCTGTGTGGTATTGACCACACTAAATGTCTGATTTTAAGCAGCCAGGTTGTGCTATGATGGAAAGCCAACAATTGATGGAAAGAAGAGAACCTAAGCTTTAATTTGATGTGCAACATGTTTGATTTGAAGCAGGTTTACCAGAAATACAGGAGGATAAGTTAGAATATAAAACCAGTTGGCTGCAGGCCTTTTAAAAACAGCTGAATATAACCATAATTCATCAGTGTGCTGCTAGCCACCAGAAGGTTTAAAATGAACAATGTTGGAGTCTATGAAAAGGTCTGAATCTGAGCTTTAAATTGAGGTGTCACTCCAGTAAATCAGATCATGCTAGCCTGAAAGACCAGGCTAAATATACAGAACAGATTTGACCTCTGACCCAGCTCTGAAAGCTGTGTGGTATTGACCACACTAAATGTCTGATTTTAAGCAGCCAGCTTGTGATAGGATGGAAAGCCAACAATTGATGGAAAGAAGAGAACCTAAGCTTTAATTTGATGTGCAACATGTTTGATTTGAAGCAGGTTTACCAGAAATACAGGAGGATAAGGTAGAATATAAATCCAGTTGGCTGCAGGCCTTTTGAAAACAGCTGAATGTAACCATAATTCATCAGTGTGCTGCTAGCCACCAGAAGGGGTAAAATCAACAATGTTGGACTCTATGAAAAGGTCTGAATCTGAGCTTTAAATTGAGGTGTCACTCCAGTAAATCAGATCATGCTAGCCTGAAAGACCAGGCTAAATATACAGAACAGATTTGACCTCTGACCCAGCTCTGAAAGCTGTGTGGTATTGACCACACTAAATGTCTGATTTTAAGCAGCCAGGTTGTGCTATGATGGAAAGCCAACAATTGATGGAAAGAAGAGAACCTAAGCTTTAATTTGATGTGCAACATGTTTGATTTGAAGCAGGTTTACCAGAAATACAGGAGGATAAGTTAGAATATAAAACCAGTTGGCTGCAGGCCTTTTAAGAACAGCTGAATATAACCATAATTCATCAGTGTGCTGCTAGCCACCAGAAGGTTTAAAATGAACAATGTTGGAGTCTATGAAAAGGTCTGAATCTGAGCTTTAAATTGAGGTGTCACTCCAGTAAATCAGATCATGCTAGCCTGAAAGACCAGGCTAAATATACAGAACAGATTTGACCTCTGACCCAGCTCTGAAAGCTGTGTGGTATTGACCACACTAAATGTCTGATTTTAAGCAGCCAGGTTGTGCTATGATGGAAAGCCAACAATTGATGGAAAGAAGAGAACCTAAGCTTTAATTTGATGTGCAACATGTTTGATTTGAAGCAGGTTTACCAGAAATACAGGAGGATAAGGTAGAATATAAAACCTGTTGGCTGCAGGCCTTTTGAAAACAGCTGAATGTAACCATAATTCATCAGTGTGCTGCTAGCCACCAGAAGGGTTAAAATCAACAATGTTGGACTCTATGAAAAGGTCTGAATCTGAGCTTTAAATTGAGGTGTCACTCAAGTAAATCAGATCATGCTAGCCTGAAAGACCAGGCTAAATATACAGAACAGATTTGACCTCTGACCCAGCTCTGAAAGCTGTGTGGTATTGACCACACTAAATGTCTGATTTTAAGCAGCCAGGTTGTGCTATGATGGAAAGCCAACAATTGATGGAAAGAAGAGAACCTAAGCTTTAATTTGATGTGCAACATGTTTGATTTGAAGCAGGTTTACCAGAAATACAGGAGGATAAGTTAGAATATAAAACCAGTTGGCTGCAGGCCTTTTAAAAACAGCTGAATATAACTATAATTCATCAGTGTGCTGCTAGCCACCAGAAGGTTTAAAATCAACAATGTTGGAGTCTATGAAAAGGTCTGAATCTGAGGTTTACATGGAGGTATCACTCCAGTAAATCAGATCATGCTAGCCTGAAAGACCAGGCTAAATATACAGAACAGATTTGACCTCTGACCCAGCTCTGAAAGCTGTGTGGTATTGACCACACTAAATGTCTGATTTTAAGCAGCTAGGTTGTGCTATGATGGAAAGCCAACAATTGATGGAAAGAAGAGAACCTAAGCTTTAATTTGATGTGCAACATGTTTGATTTGAAGCAGGTTTACCAGAAATACAGGAGGATAAGTTAGAATATAAAACCAGTTGGCTGCAGGCCTTTTAAAAACAGCTGAATATAACCATAATTCATCAGTGTGCTGCTAGCCACCAGAAGGTTTAAAATGAACAATGTTGGAGTCTATGAAAAGGTCTGAATCTGAGCTTTAAATTGAGGTGTCACTCCAGTAAATCAGATCATGCTAGCCTGAAAGACCAGGCTAAATATACAGAACAGATTTGACCTCTGACCCAGCTCTGAAAGCTGTGTGGTATTGACCACACTAAATGTCTGATTTTAAGCAGCCAGGTTGTGCTATGATGGAAAGCCAACAATTGATGGAAAGAAGAGAACCTAAGCTTTAATTTGATGTGCAACATGTTTGATTTGAAGCAGGTTTACCAGAAATACAGTAGGATAAGTTAGAATATAAAACCAGTTGGCTGCAGGCCTTTTAAAAACAGCTGAATATAACCATAATTCATCAGTGTGCTGCTAGCCACCAGAAGGTTTAAAATGAACAATGTTGGAGTCTATGAAAAGGTCTGAATCTGAGCTTTAAATTGAGGTGTCACTCCAGTAAATCAGATCATGCTAGCCTGAAAGACCAGGCTAAATATACAGAACAGATTTGACCTCTGACCCAGCTCTGAAAGCTGTGTGGTATTGACCACACTAAATGTCTGATTTTAAGCAGCCAGGTTGTGCTATGATGGAAAGCCAACAATTGATGGAAAGAAGAGAACCTAAGCTTTAATTTGATGTGCAACATGTTTGATTTGAAGCAGGTTTACCAGAAATACAGGAGGATAAGTTAGAATATAAAACCAGTTGGCTGCAGGCCTTTTAAAAACAGCTGAATATAACCATAATTCATCAGTGTGCTGCTAGCCACCAGAAGGTTTAAAATGAACAATGTTGGAGTCTATGAAAAGGTCTGAATCTGAGCTTTAAATTGAGGTGTCACTCCAGTAAATCAGATCATGCTAGCCTGAAAGACCAGGCTAAATATACAGAACAGATTTGACCTCTGACCCAGCTCTGAAAGCTGTGTGGTATTGACCACACTAAATGTCTGATTTTAAGCAGCCAGCTTGTGCTATGATGGAAAGCCAACAATTGTTGGAAAGAAGAGAACCTAAGCTTTAATTTGATGTGCAACATGTTTGATTTGAAGCAGGTTTACCAGAAATACAGGATGATAAGGTAGAATATAAAACCAGTTGGCTGCAGGCCTTTTGAAAACAGCTGAATGTAACCATAATTCATCAGTGTGCTGCTAGCCACGAGAAGGGGTAAAATCAACAATGTTGGACTCTATGAAAAGGTCTGAATCTGAGCTTTAAATTGAGGTGTCACTCCAGTAAATCAGATCATGCTAGCCTGAAAGACCAGGCTAAATATACAGAACAGATTTGACCTCTGACCCAGCTCTGAAAGCTGTGTGGTATTGACCACACTAAATGTCTGATTTTAAGCAGCCAGGTTGTGCTATGATGGAAAGCCAACAATTGATGGAAAGAAGAGAACCTAAGCTTTAATTTGATGTGCAACATGTTTGATTTGAAGCAGGTTTACCAGAAATACAGGAGGATAAGTTAGAATATAAAACCAGTTGGCTGCAGGCCTTTTAAAAACAGCTGAATATAACTATAATTCATCAGTGTGCTGCTAGCCACCAGAAGGTTTAAAATCAACAATGTTGGAGTCTATGAAAAGGTCTGAATCTGAGGTTTACATGGAGGTATCACTCCAGTAAATCAGATCATGCTAGCCTGAAAGACCAGGCTAAATATACAGAACAGATTTGACCTCTGACCCAGCTCTGAAAGCTGTGTGGTATTGACCACACTAAATGTCTGATTTTAAGCAGCTAGGTTGTGCTATGATGGAAAGCCAACAATTGATGGAAAGAAGAGAACCTAAGCTTTAATTTGATGTGCAACATGTTTGATTTGAAGCAGGTTTACCAGAAATACAGGAGGATAAGTTAGAATATAAAACCAGTTGGCTGCAGGCCTTTTAAAAACAGCTGAATATAACCATAATTCATCAGTGTGCTGCTAGCCACCAGAAGGTTTAAAATGAACAATGTTGGAGTCTATGAAAAGGTCTGAATCTGAGCTTTAAATTGAGGTGTCACTCCAGTAAATCAGATCATGCTAGCCTGAAAGACCAGGCTAAATATACAGAACAGATTTGACCTCTGACCCAGCTCTGAAAGCTGTGTGGTATTGACCACACTAAATGTCTGATTTTAAGCAGCCAGCTTCTGATAGGATGGAAAGCCAACAATTGTTGGAAAGAAGAGAACCTAAGCTTTAATTTGATGTGCAACATGTTTGATTTGAAGCAGGTTTACCAGAAATACAGGAGGATAAGTTAGAATATAAAACCAGTTGGCTGCAGGCCTTTTGAAAACAGCTGAATGTAACCATAATTCATCAGTGTGCTGCTAGCCACCAGAAGGGGTAAACTCAACAATGTTGGACTCTATGAAAAGGTCTGAATCTGAGCTTTAAATTGAGGTGTCACTCCAGTAAATCAGATCATGCTAGCCTGAAAGACCAGGCTAAATATACAGAACAGATTTGACCTCTGACCCAGCTCTGAAAGCTGTGTGGTATTGACCACACTAAATGTGTGATTTTAAGCAGCCAGGTTGTGCTATGATGGAAAGCCAACAATTGATGGAAAGAAGAGAACCTAAGCTTTAATTTGATGTGCAACATGTTTGATTTGAAGCAGGTCTACCAGAAATACAGGAGGATAAGTTAGAATATAAAACCAGTTGGCTGCAGGCCTTTTAAAAACAGCTGAATATAACCATAATTCATCAGTGTGCTGCTAGCCACCAGAAGGTTTAAAATCAACAATGTTGGAGTCTATGAAAAGGTCTGAATCTGAGCTTTAAATTGAGGTGTCACTCCAGTAAATCAGATCATGCTAGCCTGAAAGACCAGGCTAAATATACAGAACAGATTTGACCTCTGACCCAGCTCTGAAAGCTGTGTGGTATTGACCACACTAAATGTCTGATTTTAAGCAGCCAGCTTCTGATAGGATGGAAAGCCAACAATTGTTGGAAAGAAGAGAACCTAAGCTTTAATTTGATGTGCAACATGTTTGATTTGAAGCAGGTTTACCAGAAATACAGGAGGATAAGTTAGAATATAAAACCAGTTGGCTGCAGGCCTTTTGAAAACAGCTGAATGTAACCATAATTCATCAGTGTGCTGCTAGCCACCAGAAGGGGTAAACTCAACAATGTTGGACTCTATGAAAAGGTCTGAATCTGAGCTTTAAATTGAGGTGTCACTCCAGTAAATCAGATCATGCTAGCCTGAAAGACCAGGCTAAATATACAGAACAGATTTGACCTCTGACCCAGCTCTGAAAGCTGTGTGGTATTGACCACACTAAATGTGTGATTTTAAGCAGCCAGGTTGTGCTATGATGGAAAGCCAACAATTGATGGAAAGAAGAGAACCTAAGCTTTAATTTGATGTGCAACATGTTTGATTTGAAGCAGGTCTACCAGAAATACAGGAGGATAAGTTAGAATATAAAACCAGTTGGCTGCAGGCCTTTTAAAAACAGCTGAATATAACCATAATTCATCAGTGTGCTGCTAGCCACCAGAAGGTTTAAAATGAACAATGTTGGACTCTATGAAAAGGTCTGAATCTGAGCTTTAAATTGAGGTGTCACTCCAGTAAATCAGATCATGCTAGCCTGAAAGACCAGGCTAAATATACAGAACAGATTTGACCTCTGACCCAGCTCTGAAAGCTGTGTGGTATTGACCACACTAAATGTCTGATTTTAAGCAGCCAGGTTGTGCTATGATGGAAAGCCAACAATTGATGGAAAGAAGAGAACCTAAGCTTTAATTTGATGTGCAACATGTTTGATTTGAAGCAGGTTTACCAGAAATACAGGAGGATAAGTTAGAATATAAAACCAGTTGGCTGCAGGCCTTTTAAAAACAGCTGAATATAACCATAATTCATCAGTGTGCTGCTAGCCACCAGAAGGTTTAAAATGAACAATGTTGGAGTCTATGAAAAGGTCTGAATCTGAGCTTTAAATTGAGGTGTCACTCCAGTAAATCAGATCATGCTAGCCTGAAAGACCAGGCTAAATATACAGAACAGATTTGACCTCTGACCCAGCTCTGAAAGCTGTGTGGTATTGACCACACTAAATGTCTGATTTTAAGCAGCCAGCTTGTGATAGGATGGAAAGCCAACAATTGTTGGAAAGAAGAGAACCTAAGCTTTAATTTGATGTGCAACATGTTTGATTTGAAGCAGGTTTACCAGAAATACAGGAGGATAAGTTAGAATATAAAACCAGTTGGCTGCAGGCCTTTTGAAAACAGCTGAATGTAACCATAATTCATCAGTGTGCTGCTAGCCACCAGAAGGGGTAAAATCAACAATGTTGGACTCTATGAAAAGGTCTGAATCTGAGCTTTAAATTGAGGTGTCACTCCAGTAAATCAGATCATGCTAGCCTGAAAGACCAGGCTAAATATACAGAACAGATTTGACCTCTGACCCAGCTCTGAAAGCTGTGTGGTATTGACCACACTAAATGTCTGATTTTAAGCAGCCAGGTTGTGCTATGATGGAAAGCCAACAATTGATGGAAAGAAGAGAACCTAAGCTTTAATTTGATGTGCAACATGTTTGATTTGAAGCAGGTTTACCAGAAATACAGTAGGATAAGTTAGAATATAAAACCAGTTGGCTGCAGGCCTTTTAAAAACAGCTGAATATAACCATAATTCATCAGTGTGCTGCTAGCCACCAGAAGGTTTAAAATGAACAATGTTGGAGTCTATGAAAAGGTCTGAATCTGAGCTTTAAATTGAGGTGTCACTCCAGTAAATCAGATCATGCTAGCCTGAAAGACCAGGCTAAATATACAGAACAGATTTGACCTCTGACCCAGCTCTGAAAGCTGTGTGGTATTGACCACACTAAATGTCTGATTTTAAGCAGCCAGGTTGTGCTATGATGGAAAGCCAACAATTGATGGAAAGAAGAGAACCTAAGCTTTAATTTGATGTGCAACATGTTTGATTTGAAGCAGGTTTACCAGAAATACAGGAGGATAAGTTAGAATATAAAACCAGTTGGCTGCAGGCCTTTTAAAAACAGCTGAATATAACCATAATTCATCAGTGTGCTGCTAGCCACCAGAAGGTTTAAAATGAACAATGTTGGAGTCTATGAAAAGGTCTGAATCTGAGCTTTAAATTGAGGTGTCACTCCAGTAAATCAGATCATGCTAGCCTGAAAGACCAGGCTAAATATACAGAACAGATTTGACCTCTGACCCAGCTCTGAAAGCTGTGTGGTATTGACCACACTAAATGTCTGATTTTAAACAGCCAGCTTGTGCTATGATGGAAAGCCAACAATTGTTGGAAAGAAGAGAACCTAAGCTTTAATTTGATGTGCAACATGTTTGATTTGAAGCAGGTTTACCAGAAATACAGGATGATAAGGTAGAATATAAAACCAGTTGGCTGCAGGCCTTTTGAAAACAGCTGAATGTAACCATAATTCATCAGTGTGCTGCTAGCCACGAGAAGGGGTAAAATCAACAATGTTGGACTCTATGAAAAGGTCTGAATCTGAGCTTTAAATTGAGGTGTCACTCCAGTAAATCAGATCATGCTAGCCTGAAAGACCAGGCTAAATATACAGAACAGATTTGACCTCTGACCCAGCTCTGAAAGCTGTGTGGTATTGACCACACTAAATGTCTGATTTTAAGCAGCCAGGTTGTGCTATGATGGAAAGCCAACAATTGATGGAAAGAAGAGAACCTAAGCTTTAATTTGATGTGCAACATGTTTGATTTGAAGCAGGTTTACCAGAAATACAGGAGGATAAGTTAGAATATAAAACCAGTTGGCTGCAGGCCTTTTAAAAACAGCTGAATATAACTATAATTCATCAGTGTGCTGCTAGCCACCAGAAGGTTTAAAATCAACAATGTTGGAGTCTATGAAAAGGTCTGAATCTGAGGTTTACATGGAGGTATCACTCCAGTAAATCAGATCATGCTAGCCTGAAAGACCAGGCTAAATATACAGAACAGATTTGACCTCTGACCCAGCTCTGAAAGCTGTGTGGTATTGACCACACTAAATGTCTGATTTTAAGCAGCTAGGTTGTGCTATGATGGAAAGCCAACAATTGATGGAAAGAAGAGAACCTAAGCTTTAATTTGATGTGCAACATGTTTGATTTGAAGCAGGTTTACCAGAAATACAGGAGGATAAGTTAGAATAGAAAACCAGTTGGCTGCAGGCCTTTTAAAAACAGCTGAATATAACCATAATTCATCAGTGTGCTGCTAGCCACCAGAAGGTTTAAAATGAACAATGTTGGAGTCTATGAAAAGGTCTGAATCTGAGCTTTAAATTGAGGTGTCACTCCAGTAAATCAGATCATGCTAGCCTGAAAGACCAGGCTAAATATACAGAACAGATTTGACCTCTGACCCAGCTCTGAAAGCTGTGTGGTATTGACCACACTAAATGTCTGATTTTAAGCAGCCAGCTTCTGATAGGATGGAAAGCCAACAATTGTTGGAAAGAAGAGAACCTAAGCTTTAATTTGATGTGCAACATGTTTGATTTGAAGCAGGTTTACCAGAAATACAGGAGGATAAGTTAGAATATAAAACCAGTTGGCTGCAGGCCTTTTGAAAACAGCTGAATGTAACCATAATTCATCAGTGTGCTGCTAGCCACCAGAAGGGGTAAACTCAACAATGTTGGACTCTATGAAAAGGTCTGAATCTGAGCTTTAAATTGAGGTGTCACTCCAGTAAATCAGATCATGCTAGCCTGAAAGACCAGGCTAAATATACAGAACAGATTTGACCTCTGACCCAGCTCTGAAAGCTGTGTGGTATTGACCACACTAAATGTGTGATTTTAAGCAGCCAGGTTGTGCTATGATGGAAAGCCAACAATTGATGGAAAGAAGAGAACCTAAGCTTTAATTTGATGTGCAACATGTTTGATTTGAAGCAGGTCTACCAGAAATACAGGAGGATAAGTTAGAATATAAAACCAGTTGGCTGCAGGCCTTTTAAAAACAGCTGAATATAACCATAATTCATCAGTGTGCTGCTAGCCACCAGAAGGTTTAAAATCAACAATGTTGGAGTCTATGAAAAGGTCTGAATCTGAGCTTTAAATTGAGGTGTCACTCCAGTAAATCAGATCATGCTAGCCTGAAAGACCAGGCTAAATATACAGAACAGATTTGACCTCTGACCCAGCTCTGAAAGCTGTGTGGTATTGACCACACTAAATGTCTGATTTTAAGCAGCCAGCTTCTGATAGGATGGAAAGCCAACAATTGTTGGAAAGAAGAGAACCTAAGCTTTAATTTGATGTGCAACATGTTTGATTTGAAGCAGGTTTACCAGAAATACAGGAGGATAAGTTAG